>NW_027466471.1:13385000-13627500 GCF_050575085.1 Anarhichas minor | reverse complement strand
CAAGCCTGGTCTTACTCTCCATGGAATTTGTTCTGAGGTCCTGGCCACATACAAATGCCTGTATACATGCATGGTTTCATGCTTAACACCGATCTGTCCCATGGAAATAGCTGCAGTGGAACAGTATGTCTTGGTTCTGTGGTTTTTGAATATGATCAAGTCTTTTTTTATATCTCTAAATCTCCCTTAAGCTTGACTTCCAGGTATTGAGCAACTGTTGCATGTTAAGTGAGGGCCTCTCTCTTTCTGCCTTTTTGCAAAAACACATCCCACAACAACACACACCCTCTTTTTCTCACTTTCCCTGTCACATCTATTATTTAAATTGTTTTGCATCCTTCCCTCCGCCATCTATAACCATCCAAACCAAGCATTCCTGTCCTCACACTAAAGCCAGGAAGGATTATTGCTCTCTCACAATCCTTATAACTGAAGCAGTTGCACAACTGTTTGGCTCCAACTATGCATAACTCCAAGTCAGACCAAGAGAAAAACACTTGAGGGTCTGCGTATACTTGTGTGTGTGGATTTCTGGGTGTTGTGCGTGTTTGTGTGTGGCTTCAATACAGTATGTAAGGCTGGATTAAATTCACATCGGTCTTACTTTACTTACCATCTCTTTTTCATTCCCTGCCCTCCGTGTTTCAGGAAGCACAAGCGTTCATTAGTGCAGAGAAAGTGGAGGATGTGATAGAGGAGAAGATAACAGCAGAGCTCGGCAAGGCCCAGGCCCATACTCCAACACAGTGGGTGAGAAGGAGCTCCAGGTCTGCGGACAAGGAGGAATTAGTGGTGAGTCTACTGCAATACCTCATCTACCCATCAGATGGAGACAGAGACTTTCATAAACAGATGGTGACACAATTTAGAAACTTCCCTCATCGGTGACTTCAGCGTTTCACTTTATTTTTCTATGTTTATTCAGTCATGCCCATGAAAATAGGGAAATAAATTAAAAAAAGGTTTTAATTATAGTTACTGACAATGATGCAGTATAATACAGTGACACTAAAAAATGCCTCTGAACACATTATTGGAAAATGTACAAATGTGTGGCTCTTCGTTCACTATTCCTTCGTTTGTCATATAGGGTACAAACTACAGAAAAACCAATGCTGCAATGGAGATGAGACGGATAAACAGAGACTCCTTTTGGGCACGTGCAGAGGTATGACAACTTATCTCAATTTGGCCACATTTGAGTGGCTAAAATGTAGTTCAGACGGATGTTTACTGCAATGTGCATTTGGAAAGCTATTGAAGAGAGTCATTATTCATATTTGAAAGTGAAACAAACGTTTAATTGCGTTCCCCGTTGTTTCCCGTTGTGTGTGTCAGCGTGAAGAGGAAGAGAGGAAAGAGGAGGAGAAGAGGCGTGCAGCAGAGGAGAGACGTCGCCTTGAAAGAGAAAGAGTTTCAAAGGAGCGGAGGGATGCAGAAGAGAGGGACAGGAAGATGAATGAGAAGCTACAGATGATTGAGGAGCAGAGGTAGGAACAATGTCTATTTCCATAGTGCCCTCCAGTGGCTGTATTTTGTAAAGATTTGAAGAACAAAGTGCACTGAGCAAAAATATAAACGCAACACTTGTTTTAAGCTGAAATTGAAGATCTAAGACCCTTTCTATGCACACAAAAGGTTTATTCACTCAAAGTTTGTGCACAAATGTGTTAGAATCCTTGTTGGCGAACACACCTTTGCCAAGTTAATCCATCCAGGTGTGCCTTAGCAAGATGCTGATTGAGCAGCATCATTATCACACAGGTGTGCCTTGGGCTGGTCACAATAAAAGGTCAACATTTATTAGGATTTCACATGACTAGGGCTACAGAAATGCATTTTTTTTTTTTTGGTCAATTATCAGGCAGTATCGGCTGTGACCAACATTTGCCTCATGCAGTGCGACACATCTCCTTGTCTGGAGTTGGTCAGAATTTTGTTGTGGCCTGAGAAATGTTGGCCCACTCCTTTTCAATGGCTGTGCGAAGCTGGTGGCTCACAGCAACAGCTCTGGTGGCCATTCCTGCAGTCAGCATGCCAATGGCAGACTCCCTCAAAACTTGCAACATCTGTGGCACTGTGTTATGTAGAACTGCACATTTTAGGGTGACTTTTTTTTTATTCAAGGCACACCTGTTTTATAATCATGCTGTTTAATCAGCATCTTGAAATGCCACACCTGTCAGGTGGATGGATTATCTTGGCAAAGGAGAAGTGCTTGCTAACACAGTTTTTAACAAATGGGTGCGAACAATTTGAACTAAGTTTGTTTGTGTGCATAGACTAAGTCTTAGATCTTTTATTTCAACTCATTAATAATGGGAGAAAAAAAAACATTTGGATAATGATTTTTGGAAACGGTAACATGGCACTGTCTTTTGTTTTTCTGTCGCACAGAAGAAAACGCGCAGAGCAAGAAGAAGAGCTGCGCAGAAAGGAGAAATTTAAATGGGTGAGTGAACAGATGCGTATTTTAAAGATGATGTTTTTTATTATTTAATGATGCAAAGTGGTCAGGCACTGTTTTTGTAGTGTCAAAAAGCACACCTGCCTTGCTGGCTTCTGACTTTTCAGTTTGGTCAGACTGCCTGAACTCATTGACCCCCGTGTAAGAACTGGGTTGACGTTGTAATACTGTAATTGTTTCTTTATTCATTACTCAACCTTTGATCCATGTAATGTAATCTATGAGAACCATGTAATGACCACCGTCGTCTGCCACAATATCTGCTGATATGCACAGACTAATTAATTTACTGCTCCATGAACAAACAGTGGACTGATTTAAATGTACAGGGGAAAGTGGACTATGTACCCACTGCTGATCATTTGGTTTATAATGAGATATTTAAGGGACTTTACAACTGATAAGAATGTTAATTTATATGTATTTTACATATGTCATTTTAAACCTAAATTAACACGTCGCTGATTCATTGACACATACTCTGAATGGTTGCTATGTATATACATCGCGTGAACTAGCAAGACATGACAACCTTTATGCATTTTGACATACAATTATTATATTGTACACTGAATGCACAAACATTCCTGGATTCTGGCTACCATGTTCAAACTGTGCAACACTAAGATTTTACGTCGGACGTTAATGTAAACGGGTTTTGGACTTTGGGTTGTATGCATGTTCATGGTTTGGAGGAGGCGAGTCTTTACTCGAGGCTGTCTCTAAGCTTGGTTGAGTGTAGACTGCTTCCATTATATTACACTATATACTTCATATTTGTGAGAGGTGAAAGTAAAGGTGATTATACTTGTGTGTACTGAGGGGTTTGCAGTTGCCTCAGAGTACTTCCAAGGTATTGCTTTGTGTCAACAGTTACTGCAGTGGTTCCCAAAGTGGGGGTCGCGACCCCTAGGGGGGGCGCGGTGGTACTACAGGGGGGTCGCGGCTTCATCACCAACCCACACACACAGACGCACACATACACCGGTAAAACAATATAAAATAACCGACGTGACATGCACTGTGTTCCAACCACGCCACCAGAGCGGCTCATGTCACAGACCGACTGTGGCAAAACCAGCGAGAGCGAGAGCGAGAGCGAGAGCGAGAGCGAGAGAGCGCAAACGAGAGAGAGACACACAGCGACACAGAGCGAGAAAGATACGGAGCGACAGAGAAAGATAAAGATAAGAGAAGGAAGTATGTACAAAGATGGACAGATTTGTGACTGGTCTAAAGCGCAAATCCGATGGAACTTCTGTTACAGCCGCAACAGGCGACGCGACCACCTCGACAACGCCTCAAACTAAGGTACCTCAGTACCACAGAGGAAGAGCAGTACATTGACATGACATCTGACTCAACAAGGAGACTACAGTTCACATCCAATTCACTGGCTGTGTTTTGGATTGGAGTGGAGAAAGACTACCCACTACTAGGCCAAAGAGCTATGGGCATACTGTTGCCTTTTGCCACATCCTATTTATGTGAAACAGGGTTTTCTGCAGTTGCTGCAATGAAGACCAAATACAGATCAAAGTTGAACATTGAGAATGAACTGAGAGTAGCTATCTCCAACCAGCAACCCCGCTTTGACAAAATCTGTAAAGCAAAGCAAGCCCACACCAGTCACTGATTGATATATATGAATAGGAATATACATAGGAATATGATCACAAAATAATATGGTCCATGTAGACCTGCACACCTTGTTCATAATTGTGTTATTTTATTGTTTGAGAAAACCTGATGTTCAATGTGAGGAAATACAGTATATGTTGTTTGCACTTTGTTTGAAATTAAGTTAATTGTATTTACAAATTATTTTATATATTTTTTATTTTATATATATTTTATTATTGCTATTTTTTTTCCCAGTTAAACAAACTGAAGAATAAACTGTGAAGTGATATGTACTTATTTTAGAAAGAAATAAAAATATTTTATACAGTTCATGCATTATAATGCAATTCATTAAAAACCAAGAAAAATTTGGGGTCGGGTTGCGGGGGGGGGGGGGGGGGTCGTCCAATGTTCCTATATCATCAAAGGGGGTCTTGACAGAAAAAGTTTGGGAACCACTGAGTTACTGTATCATTAATTAGGGCTCAATGTCAATACACTCAAGAAGTTTCACTCGTCTCAAGTGCTTTGTCCTCTACTTTCTTCAAATATTCCGATTCTAAATGAAGAGATTCAAAAACATAAAAATGTGTGCGTGAATATGTAAATATGATTCCACTGTGTTTCTGCACTGACAGGAGCAGCAGCAGAGGGAGCATGTGGAAGATATGAGGTCTCGTCTTAGTAGGAGCGAGTCCATAGAGAAAGCAGCAGTAAGTGAATCTTAGTAGAAACCATACAGCTGACATTACTCGATGGTGTTTTGAAATACCTCTTTTGTATAAGACCTGAATGGGCCACACGTTTGTCATTGCAAGCTGTCTCAGTCAGTTTAATCATTTCAATTTCTTGCCTATACTAAACATTACTTGACCTGTAGGAGGCAGCCGCATTAGTGTCCCAGCGCTCCATGAACCCAAGGGAGTTCTTCAGGCAGCTGTCATCATCATCATCATCACAAAGTCCCACCAGCCCTGGATCTTCCCGCTCTGGTACGTATACTGTGTGTGAGCTTGAACGGAGGTGGTACCACATGGCACCATGTGTTCAAAGGTCCAGACTAGCTTTTTGAAACAAGGATCAGAACTGGATTGCATTGCATTGCATGCAGTTTTTGGAGTTTTTGAATTCTTTCAGTTCTTGAACTACTACTAAACAAACCCGTTTTCTTTTTCTCCAGGCAAACCCTTCAGACGATACCAGCGCAGCCTGACGGACACAGCCTTCATCTTCTCTAAAGCAGAAGAGAACACGTCATCCTCCCCTTACAGCTCACCCCTGGTCTCCCCCTTCTCCCGAGCTCCTCCCTCCCCCATCTACCGTGCCACGTCTCCCCCAGCAAGTCCTGATTTCCGCCGTGTCACCTCTCCACAAAGGCCTAGAGCCCCCATTTCACCGCCCACATCACCTCTCCGCCCTGCCCCTCCAGTCTCGGCCCTGCCCAGCGTTCCACAAACTAACGACCAACTTCAGGCTGTTGTTGAGCCCAAACTCCCATCACCCACAGAACCTTCTGCACCTCCCGCCTCCCCTAGTCTGTTGGCTTCATTGTCCCCGGGTTTAGTAAAAAGCAACCCCTCTCAGTCACATCCAGAGGCCCTGCCAGCGTCGCCCCCAAATACCCCAAATACCCCAACCCAGCCAGAGCACTTAACTTTCTGCTTCCAGTCTGTTGTAGCTCCACAGGCTCCAACAGCTCCTCTTCCAGAGAGACCACAGCCAGACACAGGTAGGGTGGAGCAGGGCACAAATGATTACATTGGGATCTGATTATACAATGTTTTTTACTTGTTTGAGGTGTGTGGTGAAGGTGTAATTATCCCCAAAAACAACAAAATCAGGGGGATGGTGCAATGTGAAGAAGAGCCTGTTACTTTTGCCAAAAACATTAATCGTTTGACATTAAGTGGTGGTTGTTAAAATTTTTATTACAGGCTTAAGTGACTTAGATGCTTCTGCCAAAACCTACTCCACATAGCCGGTAAAGCAGGCCAGGGGCTATGAATCGGTGGTCTGTTGTGCAGAAATGAAAGAGCTCAGAATATTTTTACAGTCCAGTCACAATTACATATTCCTAAAGTAACCCCATATACTTTTAGCCATGCCAAGCTTAAATGTCCTGTGCGCCCAGAGAACCCAATTTGTTGATTCTTTATAGTTCAGTTTTTCTACCACAGGCATGCACAGCCACTGTGGGCTCTTTTACAACATGTAAGCTTATCAGTTGTGTTTTTAATGATATCATTTTCCAATCAACAGACCTCAACAACGCCACTCTTGTGCACGCTGAGCTGGTCTCAGACACTGGCTACAAAGTGCAGGCTGTACTGGTGGAGGAAGATGAGGAAGAGGATGGGGAGGAGCATGAAGAAGATAAAGGTAAAACGCAACCAGAGCCTTGTGCTGTTACCACAGAACCAGTCCAGACTGAGGCAGAGGAGCAGCAGGAGGAGGAGGAGGAGGAGGAGGAAAAAAATGAGGAGGAAGAGGACAAGGAGGAAGAGGATGAGGGATTAAAAGCGGAAGCTGAGCATGCCCCACTGGAGGACCCTGTGGAGGTAGTGCAAGAGGAAGAGGAGGCAAAGGAAGATGGGGAGGAGAATGATCAATCAGAAGACAGTCAGACTCCCTCTGAGCCTGCTGAGCTTTCAAAGAAAGAGGAAGAGTCGACAGTCTCTGGTAGCCCTCTTGTTCTTGTATCCTGCTATTTTGACTTAATTAACATTTCTTATTGTTACACTGTCACACACAGTTTATTTTTGAATGATGTACTAAAGCCTTCCAGAAGTTGGAATGGCATTTGATAATATGCTGCTCTATGACAAAAGATTACAACCAAGTCATTATTTCAGATGCTGAACCAATCTGTCAAGTAATCAAACATGAGACTGTCGTCGTGTCAACCAATGGGATCACAAATGGAGACCAGAGTCAGAATGGCATAGGTTTGGCTACACATCTATTTATAACAATATTACAATGTAGGATTATTCAGTGATAATGCATTCATTCACTGTGCTGGTTTGACTGTGATAAATACTTTTTACACTGGTCTACCTCAGAGCGATCCTTGAGTCCATCGGACACAGAACTCAGCGCATCGGAGCTGACCGGGTGCTACGAACTTCACAACGCAGCAGAGGATGCTGACGTTAATGAGGATGAGGAGCAGACGATCTCAGAAAATGGACAAGAGGTAGTCTATCTACAAACCATAGACTTATAAGAAGCTACAAACGCATGTTCTACTTGTTCAGTGTCTTGCACAAAGCCGGTTTGTCTAAAAATTGGAATCTGTTCTTAATTTCAGAAAAGAATATTGTTGAATATTTGGTCGGTCACTTCTTTACCCTGTATGTTGCACTCAGCCCCAAGCTAATTAGTTACTAATGAAGATGTTAATTTCTAAAAACGGTTACAAACATGTTTTTAAATATTTTTATTTAAAATGCTCAGACATTTTCTAAAACAGTTGGTTACTATAATGTTCAGCAAACGGAAGTGTTTAGTACATTTGTTGGGGACTATTTTCAGCAGTGGATTAATACGCATTCGGATTACTAGTGATTATTTACAGCAGCGGGACAGCGTACTACATGTGGGATTAAGAATAAAGCACAATGCCTCTTCATAGTAAAAAGAACATGTCACCCGGAGTTGAGGTGTTGCTCAGTGATGCATTTTTCATAGTTTTTGAACAATAATTTAGGTTTATTGCACAGCGGAATAAGATATATCAGGCTTTGGCTCCACGGGCAATACTTGTTAGTAAGATAAATGAATTGATGGTTTGCCTTTTAATGGGCTTTGTTGACAAATGTATAGAATATTGCCAGCGTAGAGATTAAATTCAATTTGAAGAAAGTCTCCATGAAAGTGATTGCATCTTCCTATATTCTCCCCTACGTGAATTTAAGTTAAACAAGACGTGTATTTCATTACAGCTTTTATCTGACTCTATTTTCCTCTCCACACAGGTTTTAGCAGAGCAACAAATGTGTGTCCGAGCTCTGTATGACTACCAAGCAGGTAAGCTGCCATTTAGAAGGTAATCGCCATGCATGTGCACTTAAAGTGCCTCCACTTACAGTAATTGCACCGCGATCAGTGGGTCTTCAACATGTTGTCTTGCGGTTCCCACAGAGGACGAATCTGAGATCTCCTTTGAACCGGGTGACATCATTAAGGACGTGGAAACGGTGGACAAATCCTGGTGGAGGGGATGGAGCAAAGATGGCCGTCAAGGCTTGTTCCCTGCCAATTATGTGGAGACCATATAGACAGGCAGAGACACATGACACTCACTCAGGGACACCATCTCACATTTGTGCATGTTTTCTTACCTTAATCCTCCCACTGACACTTTGTACTCTCTATTTTGTTGGAAGGATAAAGAAAAGTGTGACTCCCTGTTTTGTAGAAAGCATAAAGAAAAGTGTGACTCTCTATTTAGATTTTTTTTTTTTTTTAGCAAAAGAAAATATTCTCACAAGTATGCAGAAATTACCCAGCCTCATTTTCTTGGATATAATAGCGGAGACCCTTTTCCTGGACCAAAATAACTTATTTCCTTTTGAGATACTGCAGGAATGTTTGTGGGAGGGATCAGATCTCGATGACAAAGGATCACAAACTTGCTTTTCTTGTGAGAAACACAAACAGATTCTTCTGGTGTATTGTCGTCTTTTTGATCCACACGTATAACAAGCATTCCATTCTGCTCAGCGTTTGCTTTGTGTGTTGCATTGCTAAAAAAAATAATTTACTGCTTTTGACTGGTATATATAATCACGATACCTGTATCAGACATCATCTTATAATCACCTTCCTGTGTCTCCTGAGTTGTTTTGTAGCACTGTTTTCTTACTGACGGTCTCACAGCACATTTTAATTACCTGAACCAGAAGATGGAACAAGCAGTAGAAAGAGGCACTGTGTTGACATCTGTATTTCTCCATCACTCGTTAAGATGGGCTATAGTTTGTTCATATGGTGATGTCCTTCCATACATTTTGCGATTACGCCTCATCTTAATTTTCTGTCTAGAATTTTAAGAAATTAAAGTTTTGTGTTTACACAGATGCTATAAAAATCTTCATATTTTAATCTTCTGTTATATCCTAATCTACACTGTATATAAGAATGTATAAAAACTGCAAAGATCTTCTCATTTTCTATACATATTTGTATGTTTTACGCTTGTTTGATGGTATATATATATGTTCTTTGTATTTACTCCAAACTTACAAATATATAGCGTCTACAAACTCAAACTTTAAAGTGTTTGTCTCTTGTTTTCTTCTTCACATTTACAGGTTTTACAACCAAACACACTGTGATGGACATTTTATTTTCATCCATTTAAGTTAAGCACAGTTTTTTTAAATGAGAGCAAATGTCACTTCAGGCATTTTGAAGGAATTCTAAAAATAATGTAATGTATTTAATGTACAAAATAAACCATAAATACATCAGACATTACATGTTTATTATTAAATAAAGCAATTACAAAATAATATGTTTTCACAGCACACAAAAATGGACTCAAATTGTAACAGTGAGGTGATCATGAGCAGGTGTTTTCTGTTCTCGTAATAAAGGATAGCACACAGATTTTCAGCAAAAGTTTTATTGGTAGTATGCATTTTTTAGTATTTTGATATTTTCACTAGTAAACCTGATTTAAATATATATTTCTTATTGGTCTCATCTTATGCACTGCTTCCTAAATGCTTTGTGAGGAAGAAAAAAAAAAGTTATAAATTGTAGTGCCGTGTTTGCACCTATGGGTGGAGACATTGCCTTTTCTGATGTGTCAGTTATGACATTATTGGGAGAGAGCTCACTGAAATGAACCGATTCCTCAGGACGAAAGGCAAAATATTTTGACAGGCAGAGAGGAGGCTCATTGTTACACACATTTTAGAAGCAGGATATCCAGACATTTCCAAAGCTAAAAATTGCTAATTTTGCTACACCACAAATAGGATTTTCCTCTCAGGATAATAATGATTGATTGAATATGACATCAATATTTCTTAACCATACACCTTTAATGTGTTTTTAAGGGCTAGGTTACGCTCTTGTAGTGCCAGTTCAATAACAGTTTTTGGCACATGCGCCTCTGTTCTGAAATAGAGAGGTAATGTCTGACATGGGTCT
Organism: Anarhichas minor; assembly: GCF_050575085.1. Classification (NCBI taxonomy): domain Eukaryota; kingdom Metazoa; phylum Chordata; class Actinopteri; order Perciformes; family Anarhichadidae; genus Anarhichas; species Anarhichas minor. The sequence goes on along the minus strand of NW_027466471.1, from coordinate 13,617,248 downwards.
CATCCCGCCTGAGCTGATGCCTGTTGACAGACTGACTTAATCCATCCAGGAGACTATTCTGTTGAGGTTATCCCAGAAGGCTAATCATCAGTGATATGTGTGAAAAGGTGATGAGCCTCTTATGAAATACTAATTGGGTTTCAAGGAGAAGGCTGTGCAAAGCTCAAATGAGCAAGATTGAGAGATAGAAAAAAAGTTTTAAACAGGGAGACGAAAGACGTAACACTCATCGTGCAACACCAATGTATATAATTTTACATTGGTGTGCATGAGAAAGATAAACAGGCAAAGGGATGAACTGAGAGTGAGAGGACATCTGTGCAAAGAAAACGTGAAGGCAAATGTATCTCGACAGTTGTGTCCCCTCTTCTCTCACTTCGCCATATCCCCGTTCCCATGGTCATCCCTACAACTCAAGAGATCCCTTGTCTCTTCAGATTAAGCAGAGTGATAGGGAGACACCGGCTAATGTGCCAGTCAACTTTCCCTTCCCCTACCCCTCTGTCTTTAGGCTGTCCATTCCTTCTGTGACCCTCATCAGAAACAAAAACCCTCCGACTAGGGTGCTAAACTAACAGAGAACAACCCCCCTCCCTCCTCCTGACTTTCCCTTTATCTCTTATTTAACTGACAGAGCCTATCTGACCGGCGGAGGACTGACAAGTGTGGGACGGCCGAGGTGAAGTGGCGGTAGGGAAGTGCCACTCATTGTCGTGTTATCTGCACAAAGGCCAACGACAGACACCTAATCTGACCTGGCTGCTGATGGCTTGTGGCTTGTTGGCTGGGTTTCTGCTCTGAAGCAGATTCTGGCAAACCTTGGAGGGGAGGATAAGCACAGACACACACAAATATGTGCACATGGGCACGGATACCCACGTGAAGCACACATACATGTGCAAACAACCGAAGACGCCCACTATTCTTAGCCTCCATATCTGAGGCAACCTCCTTCTCCTTGCCACTCCTCTCAACCTCTGCCTTTCATTGTCTAACTAATAGTTACTTCAACTTTTTGTGATTAATTATGTGTTTGGGAGCGTGTCAGTTTACAAGAGACTAAAATCTTACCACAGCAGTTTCATAACTCTGTGTTCAGCTTTCCTTCTTTGGCTGCCAGCACCTGTGTGCAAGTGTGAGCGAATGGCACTTGTTTTCCTTTTGGCTCATCGTTCTGTAGTAAGAAACATGAAGGACAGGGTCACCGTGTCCGTCCTGAAGGCTTCAGGTTACCTTACCAATATTTGTGCCAGAGGACTGCCCGGTTGGATCTTCCCCACTCCAAAGTGCTATGAACGATACAGTACCCACATTGCTCATGCTTTCGTAAAGGTTTGGCAGAGCTCAGGCATGCAGTGTTATTTTTAAAAGACTTAAGAAGCTCCTGTCTTTCTCTTCCCTTGGTGAAATAAAGATCAGTGTTTATAAGAACCTGTACGTTAGAGCTCTCGCTGAGGAAATGGGTCTCATTTTGTTCTTGGCTCTTTGTTCTGCAGGGGCATCCGTTACCGTGGGCAGTATTTCATCCATGGTATCGAACATTACCCGCCGGCAATAGAATAAGCTCCATTGCAACCCTAGGTGCTGTATCAAAATGTGAATGCACCACTGATGCTGTTTGCTTGTGAGACGATCTCAAGGCTACAACTGTTATCTGGGAAGAATTTCTCTCAACTATTATGCTTCCTCAACATAAATCAGCTTTAGCTTGGTGATAATTCCTTCTGGTGTAAGTCTTGATTAAACCTTTGCTTTTAGACATCTCTCTTGTTCTTGACATTGTCATTTTCTGTTTTCCCTTTAAAGATAATCTTCAAAACCGCTGAAGTAGATAACGCCTTGGAAGCTCCTGATAGCTCCAGCCAAGATTTTACTGTCAGCATAGAAACCGGCCCATTAACTTCTGAAGCCTTCTTTGGCAAAGCTCCCTTTCCCCTCCATTGCCATCAAAAAAAGCTATTTCCCTCGGCCAGTCCTACACAACCCTAACAATGAATAGAGGATTAGAACATCCCTCTGTCTTGCAGCAAAAACAGTAAAAAGGGATTTTTTCTCTTTTTACCAGTCATTGGTGAAGACTAGTTGGCAGCATCCCCCCCCCCCCCCCCCCCCCCCCCCCCCCCACCCCCCCCGGGATTTTTCCTGACATGATTCCCAAGAGGCGGTTTTTGCTTTTACGATACAATTCCTCCGCTCACAATCAGCTAACATGTGGCATTGTGATCCAATCACGAGATTTTCTTTTCCCCCTTCAGTTCGTAAATTGTTAAGTCTCTCAGTCTATTGTGAAGGAATCTTCAAAGTGGTGGGAAACCACAGGGGAACGTTGGTAGTTGTTAATTAATGCAACAGACTCTGTACAAATGCTTTATTTTCTTGATTCTAAAGATGAAAAAAATAAATCATGCTTTGAATCTCGCAACAGGAGCATTCAAATCTGTTACCTCATCTTCAAACCGTTATCCTGGACAATGAAATGCTGTTGTGTCTCTGGAAACCATAAGTGATTTTTATTAACTCTGCTGTGGTTCCAGAAGAAATATCTCCATTTCTGGTTTAGGTTTATTGGATTTTTGTTCATAGCGATCATTTATGTTTCCATTCAGTAAATTGATAAAAAATGTGTTTTTCTAAAATGATATTTTCTGGTCTTTATGACTATCACTGAATTTGAAAGCAATGGGGAACATGACAGAGGCTGTGGTAACCGCTGAAAGGCAACTAACGCAAAATTGGCCAAGATGAATGATGGATAATGGGGTTTAATCTTAAAATTTTCTAAATTGCGTACAATCCAGTAAATGACTTTAAATGTTTTGGATTGCTTTTGATTGTACACAATTTAATATGTTTTAATAAGAAGCCATAGTAAAAGATCTATGAAGAATAGTGAAATATTGTCAGAGTAAATCATGACCTTAAACTGAAGTCTAAATTGTTTTCAGAAGGCACCAGCCAGCATGTAAACATGAGTAAAGTCCTAGTGGTCAATAATTGGGTGAGCTGTCCCTAAAGACTACCAGCGCTAAAAGCACTTATTCTCTTGGTTACTCACACACACTCACACACACACACACGCACACACGCTCTGGGTTTCACACATGATACCTGTGGCACCACAATCACTGCCAGATGCTGTGACTTTCTTTCAGACAATTCATTTCACAAGTATCTCTGAAGGAGCAATGCCGATGGTGGCATCTGAGGGAGACAAATGTACATAAGCGTGTGTTAGTAAGTGATGGGGATATGCCGGTGGCAGTGCGTGAAAAGGACACATATGAGATCAGATAGAGCTGAGACTAATTCACAGCCCGGCCTGAGGACATTAAGCAGGATAAAGTGAGACATCTTTTCTCACACCATTCAGGCTAAGCCCATGGGGACGCATTGTTTATTTCTTAGCTGAACTACATGATTTCAGGCTATAAGGGTGGTTTTGAAACACAGAAAAAACAACATGGCATTGTTTCACACAGCTGCATTTCTGTTTTTTTAATTCAAATAAAAATGGTTCTACCCTAACCAATTCACATTTTTCAACCCTCTAATAAGACATACCAGAACTTGTGCTTCACACTGCTGTTCTATGATTGTGATGTTAACCGTGCAGATTTATAGTGGATGAGACACCCAGAGCCAGCCCTTGGCAGGCCAGGCACGGTGCCCGCCCCCAGGGGAGGTGGATGATGGAGAGCAAACAGCTAATAATTAATACCATGATTACACAGGCTGCAACAACATGGGGAGACAAACCTTCACACACCCAGGCAGGGACCTGACCAAGACTGATAGCACAGGAGCATGCAAGTACACACACAGATGCAGAAGTACACAGACACAGGCATGCACGCGCTGTATCTGTCACACACACACACATACAAACAGCAACCAGGTCCAGCACTCACACAATTAATACCACAGCATCTAAAAGCTCTTTGTTCACACTAAGATCAATTGCAAAATGTGAAAGACACACTGGAGCATTAGAGGAATACAAAACAGTAATTTTATAGTTCTGTTTAGATTTTAAAAGGCCCGTGCAGCAAATGAAAGCATATCTTCTATTCGATTCTTCTTTGCTCACATGAACCACTGGTGTTTGGTGTGCCACTGTAACTGGAGCACCAGTCGCTCTGTGTCAGTTTGGCTGCTGTGAGACATTTAAAGTAAATAAATCCGGCTTGCTTACCGTCCACTAAACCCTACCTGCCATGTGTAGAGCTGATACTATAATTCAAATGCTACAAAGACCATAAAAATGTGTTTAGGCTGTAACAATACCGTCCAGACCCCCCTGTGCGTGTGTGGATGGAATTCCTCCCATCCTATACAGCCATTACCTAAGCCACACAGTAGGATAACAACATAAAAACGTCACGGTCACCCTCATTAGCAGCCGGTCTGTAGCTCCTTTGATTTGTACGTGCATGCACGAGGTCTGCGATGGCTTCCATATGGGCACCCCCACATTTTGTAATATATCCAGCATCACGTTACTCTGAGATGAGGTGATCCCGATTTCCCCAAAACCTCAAGTATTCTTCTAAATGTGCCCGACATGTCCAGGATTTCCTACCATTTGAAGGGATGCAGAGGCGGTGTGTGTTTTCACTACCGTGCGGCTTGCCGAACCCCCTCATAATGGTGTATATATGTGTGTGTCAAATCCAGAGAGGGAGAGAAAGACAGGTTGTGCGTAAAATGTGTATATGTGTGCATGAGTGTGTGTGAGTAAAGAGATGCCAACCATGGAGGGGCCATGCAGGGCCCGGGGCCCGGGGCCCACAGCCCTTGGCCACCACTTCCTCCCCCTCCGTGCCACATTGACTCTGTTTCCATTACCACAGTGGAAGGAACAATAAAGGGCTGATGTGTGGATGTGTGGTCTGCTAGCACAGCAGAGGCCTGGGCAGCCTTGGATGGATTGGACTAAGCTAGTAAGAGCTGGTCAGCTTTGTGTTTGCATGTGTGCGTGTGTGTGTGTGTTTGCGTGCACATCCTACTGCATGTGCTCTACCTAACGACAGCTTGTCAGACACAGGAGACTAGAGTAGAGGATTACTGCAGTAATCTTCTACGGTTATGCCCCAATCTAATTTTAACACCTCAGCCTGCTCAGATCAGGTAATAATTGAGCTCAAGTTCTCTGTATTGACCCATCCCATTCACTTCTTTTTAAACTCTGTCTTTTTGTTGTTGTTTTTTCGCCTATTTGACTGCAGGTTTGGTTGAAGACATGTGTCTAATTAAAAGAACTCAATCATGGGTGAAACTGATGAAATTAAAGTCGATGAAAATTTAAAGATTGTTGTAATAGCAAACACAAATTAGCCCACGGTACACAGAAGAGTTTCTAATCTCTTTGTTTCTTTGTTTGAGGAGATGATGACACATTTGATCCTGTCTCGCAGTGTCACATGTCAACCTCCTCATGCCCTGTCACTCTGACAGCTCACAGCCCGCGAGGCAAAGGATCATGGGTGCTGTGTCAGACACAGCGGGGAGGTCGGAGGAAGGCAAGCTAAATGCACGATGTGAGTTTCCATGTGTGAGCGTGTGCCTATGTGTGTGTGTGTGTGTGTGTGTGTGTGTGTGCATGTGTGTCAGTCTGAAGGGATGGATTCATGCCAAAGGCGAGAGCAACACCATGTCAGAGTGCTAGCAGACGATGCCCATTTCAGATACACTAATTCAAACAGTCAGCTCAGCCATGAAACCATTTCCTCCCATGATTCCTCCACTCCCTTCCTCTCTGCTCAACGTGCGTCAGCAGCCAGGTGTAGCAGCAGTCATACCTTTAGTGAGTCAAAATATCAAGCTTGCAAACGTTGCTAAAAATGTATTTGTAATGAATAACAGGGGGGATGTAGGACTTCAAATAATGTCAAATAATTAGTTGCATAACCAAATGACAATATCTTGTTGGTCCGTAAAGCGATTGCGATGCAATTCATGTTTACTAGCTTAGAGTTTTGGTGGGGCCTGCTGCTGTATCCCTCCCTCTGAAGCTCCCCAGGCTTGTTATCAGTAATGTGAGGGTCCCTTCAGTGGATAACCTATCAAAGCTGCTGGTCAGGACACTCTGAAGTTGATTGGTGTGAGTGTAGGGCATTGCATTTAGGCTGAGTTCTGTACCCTGCAGATGTGGGCTCTCTGTAGATTATATTTTTTAATTTAACAATTGATGAATTTGACAAATAACTGCTTGCAATCGGTGAGATTAATCTAGCGGATGTAATATTTAATTACAAAAAGAGTGAAAATGAATTGTTTCCAGATTTTTATTTCAGCTGTGTTTCAATTTCTATGTGAGGAACTCTAACTTGTAGCTAAACTAAATTGTGTATCATATAGTATTTAAGCTTCTCATTCTGTTAGTCAGTTAAGTGTATCTGTCTTAAGGTAGCTGTTGCTGTTCCAAAGCAGCATGTATGTGTTTTTCCATTGAATCAGACGTTGCTTTGTTCTTAGCGTGCTCAGCCTCGGGTCCAGCTCCCAACCCATAAACTATCACTTCGACTAACCAGCTCCTTACATGTACCTAGTGGTCATTTTACCATGACCATAATATATCAAAACATATTAATATATTTTTATAGGCTGAACATTTTCTTTCCTCCTCCACACACACACACACACACACACACACACACAAACAGAAATTAAAAAATAAACTGAGTTTTGAGTTTTACTGAGTTTACTGTAATGTATGGAAACATATCTTCCTTTGTTGACATTGACATTATGATGCCTTAAAAGTTTGTCTACAAATGTGGGAAATAAAATAAAATGACAGCATGTTAGTATGAATGAGACAAACGTTGTTGCCATAGTAGCAATGGTATTAAATAAGTAAATGACCGGGCCTACAGTGTAATTGACCATCAGAGCCTGGAACATTGCACGAGTATCTGTCCAACAAAGACCATTCAGTAGCTTCAACCAGAGAGCAATCATATTACATACAGAGCTCGTGTGGAAATTGTGATGGTTTCATGCAAAGATATGAATAGTAGGCCCATAATAGTTGCGGCTTAGCCTGAACGATGCCTTTTGAACCAACAGTTGGTTATAGCATTGCCTTCAAATTCCTTAAGCTGTCCGCCACTGTCAGACAAAAAGAGAACCAACTCCTTTCAGTGTTTGGTCAAGAGATAACGCGTTTCACAGGTGTGGGAGTCTTGAGGTAATTGGTAATGGGCAATGGCATCTGGGGCCCCTGTGTGCCACCTGGAGAATCACACTAACCCAGCCAACCACCACCCATTTACTCCCCCAACACCCACCCCGAGTCACACACAGATGCACTCACAGTGTAGCAGAAGGATGTTCCTTGAAAGCAGAAAACGCGAAAAACTGGCTCTTGATGTGGATGTATAAATAGTCCTCACACTGCACAACATGTTCTGTTTTGATGTAATTATGGTGCAGAAAGAGCCTGGTTTAGCAGGGAGCACTCTTGGGCAACCGTTGTGGGGTCTTTAACAAGGGATTTGGTAAAGAAAATGGTTGCACCTGGCTGAGCGTGGTGTGTTTTGGAGAACAGAGAGGAAAAGGAAAGATTTAAGGAGGTAGTGAGCAGGAGAGACAGACATAGAGCAGGAGAGAACGAGAGACACTCTTTCCAATACACACATACAGTTACGCACACACACGTTTCTGCTGCTGCAGGAACACCTGGACTTAAACCTGCTGTAAAGTGGGAAACAACGAGAATTTAGGGTTAACACAAGCTGGTGCATGAAGCAGACACTTTATAATCTCATTCAAACGGATCATTTAGACCCCCCACTCCAGTCGGTGCCACTTGCCAACATGTTGGAGTGATTCATTATACATCAATCCCCTAAGAGCGATAGGCTTGTAACAAAAGTTGAGGAGACACTTCGTTGGCAGACTTTTCAGGCAAGGGAACGGAGGATAAAATGAGGTAATGCTCGCTGTGCAAAGAAGAAAGCAAGATTGGCTGATTGTGATGTGCAAAACTTTGTTCAGGTATCCATAGTGACAGAGTTTAATATCATTTTAATGTGACCTGGAGCCACACTGTCCTGGTGAGTATGATCATAGTCTCTGAAACCAGATTGAGCTGAACACAAGGGGGAGCACTTATCCTTTCCCTGTGTTTCCCAGGCCGCACAGCCTGCCGTCACTTCAGAGCGAAGCTTTCCTGTCCATTGTTGCCTCTTATAAAGTGTGTGTGTGTGTGAGTGCCTGTATGTGTGTGAAAATATACTGAAATCAGTCTAATCAACCCAAGCACACGCTCCCAACACGCACACACACACGCAACCACTCACACACACACACACACACACGCCGCATAAATATGGAATATATATTTAAAAAAACATTTTACTTTAACAAGCTCAAACTTTTCCAAAAAAATTGAGCGCTCAACCTGAATTCTGAAAGAAATATATGTACAGATTACAAATACAACTTAAAGGAAAGCTGTAACCTTTTCAGGACAACTGTAGTAATTCCAAAACACAATGGAGCTCAACACGCTCCCTCTTAACACTTGTTCAGGCCTGTGGCATTGAAGGATTTGAATTCTTACTCTGGTGAGTTTCCCCCCTCCGTGAATTAATTAGTCTTTGCCAAAGCGGGCCACATTTGTCATTCGAATTTATGCTAATGAGTGCCGAGGTCTCGTGGAAGTGCTGATAGGCCGGAGCAGCTGCTCTGTCCTTGCGGGGCCTAACTGTCTCCCCCTTTTTATCTGCTCCATCTCTTTATCTCCTCCTCTGTCTGGCTCCTCATCCCATTTCTCTCTTTCAGGTTTTGTCTGCCTCTCTGCCCCCTCCCCCTCTCCCCTTTTTTCTCTCCCTTCAGCTCCTTCTCCTTCTCTCTCTCTCTCTCTCTCTCTCTCTCTCTCTCCTCCTTGTCTCTTCTCCTGTGGTCTTATCATCCCACCTCCTCCTTCTCAAACCTCCCGCTGGTCCTGGGCTCCATGACCTGTCAGTGGAGAGGAGACTACCCGTGTCCCAGGCTGATAAGGCAGCTAATTATCCAACACTTCCCCCACAAGGGGAAGTGGATCTGCAAACAGACAGCTACACATATACACGTATGAGTGCAAACACAATGTTAGGCTCATGACACTATATGTATATATATATAAATATATAGATGGATAGATGCCCTCCTGTCCACTCCTGTTTTACTGTTCTGTAACTGAAATCTGGTTGACAAGTCAGTGGCATATCTTGGCAGCGATTCTAGGGGCTGAGCACTCCAATCCAGCCTCCCAGCTTCCCCACTTGATGGAGTCGAAATAAGCATTTTCGTGCTCTTTCTGCAATGTCCAAATGCACCATTGGTAGAGGGAGAGGTCCACATTCTGTAATGCTCTATTTTGAAGTTTGCCGTAAGTAGTGGCCAAGTGGTTGAGACAGTGTTTTAGAGGACAATCCTACTAAGCTATTTTACACATTTTCCCTTTTCTTCCTTTTCTCTTCTCCCTCAGCAAATAACATACTGTTTTCTGACCTGGTCTGTTACTATGGTGGTTTTGGTTGGTGTGGTACATCATAGTATTCAACATAGCATAAGAATGTGTCTTTGACAGTTTCTTGATTTAATGTGATCAATTACATTCACAATAAAGTGTAAAAGGAATTTTCTATAATCTATATTTGATGCTGGTATGGTTTTAAGGCTACTTCTTAAGAAATCATATAGTGACCAACAGCAGATGATGGAAAGTTTACTATAATGCTCACTGTTTGATACGATTCCTTTTGACTGCTGCAGAAGTCAAGTCAAACTATCACAGGGACCCGAATTCATTTACTGTAGAGCTTCTAATTGGCTTAGCATGAGAAGCCGAGCAGACACCATATTTATACTTTTTAGACTTAATCAAATTACATTTGGAACTTTATGTGTTTATCACATCGTTCCCAACACCCTAGAGTGTCTTCAGTAATTTGGCTCAGATACATTCCACCTACTCAAAGAGGAGAGTGAGGACTAATGTCATTTCGAGGGGATTATTGTGATCTTTTAACACATCTTTGGGGGGGGGGGGGGGGGGTTAAGCATGTTGTTAAAGAGAGGAAGGGAAGAGCAAGAAAAGTGATAAAACCCCACCATAGAGCCTCTGTTTTAACTTTCACAATTTCTCCCCTCTCTCTCCTCCGATCTCGCTCATTTTCTCCCTCACAGCACCAAAAGCCACATTATGTGCTTGTCAAGATGGATAAACCCCTCAGCCAAACGTTCAGATGAAAACAAATGAGTAGGAGACGTTCATGTAATCGCTTCTGCCAGAGAAAGGCTTTAAGAAGAACATAAACACTTTCTGGAAATGTGCCTCGCATGTACTAATTCCCTCACGCTTTTGTTTGGGTCTCATTCAACTTCAGGACCATTTCATACTGCGGCATGATGAGGTGTCACCATTGGAGACACGCTTAAAACTACTTTGCAACACGGTTAGCAGCACCGAACAAAAATATGAGATCATGTTACCTTGCTGCTTGTAAGGCTGTCACGATTATATTCTGGGAAATTAAGAAAAGGATTCTTTAATTAACCTGGCTACGATTACGAATGTGGAGAAAGCAAAAAAAGCAAAAAAAGGAAGATTGCCACTACTTTGAAAAAAGATCACACTCCACATTATCAGGTCACGGATGCTCTTTGTTTGTAGTGGTGTGTTTTTCTACGGGACGGCTGGGCCCTTTTCACATGAGAAAAGTGCCCTAACTGTCACTACACTCCCACAATCTTTCCAGCTAACCCCTCTAGTAAAGTTCCCATGGTGGTCATTGGCCAGCTCACAGGCGAGGGCTCCAACTGCCTCAGTCAGATAGGGAGTTTGCTTAAATTCTGGTAGGGGATCAAGGAGATTTGAATTATTGACCCACTGTATGCAAACTGTATTAAAGAAAAAATGCCAAAACATTTTCTATTGTGTATACTTTTAAGCATACATTGATATTACTTTAGTTATGGTGTGTGAGCATATTTGGTTTGAGTCTCAATCTAATAAGATAATGTAAGATAAGATGAGCCTTTATTGATGGCCTGAGGGTAAATTCAGGTGTAAAGTTGGTTTGTTAATAAATATCAGATCTGGATGAACAGCTAGCTCCTTTGTCCTTTTTACCCCATGTTTGAAGCACAGATTGTCTTCTGCAGCAAAAGTAAAACAGAAATAGCAGGCAGAGAGAGAACAAGAGAGAGAGAGAGAGACGAGGAGAAAAATATAGTGACCAAGAAGATGCTGAAATGTTTCAGAGAAAAAGCTTTCCTCTTTTTAAATATTTAAGTGATAGGACACTCAACTTTCCTAAAAACTTCCCAGAGTTTCTTGAAGTCACTCAGTGTACGTGCAGCACATAGAGTTAATATCTCTTCTGAACCCTGGCCTGAAACTAAAAGGCTTGTATCTTTGCCATGCTTCATTGCTCACAATTAAAGTTAAATGAATGTCTGTTTCAGCTAAATGTCACATCTATATCAACAAATCAAGTAAACCTTAAATTACTTTTAACACTGAATCTACAATCATTTTCTGTTTGTACAGTGAAATGGAGCAGCTCGAGAATCGATTTCTCCTCAGCAGTCAGGCGTCTAAAAAGAAAAATAAGTCCATGTGATGTGGTTGGAATTTTAAGGAAAATCCTAAAGCCTGGCAATGGGTAAATCCCAAAAACTAACACTCTGCTTGTTAAAAGGTAGCATTGAGAAGTCGAAGCTTTGGAAAAGCCTGATTTCAAAGTGATGTAATACAGACAGAGCGCAAATAGCAACTGCATGAAGGGCTGTGGCTATGACCTCTGTGTCTAGGGAACTCATTTTCATAGTAACTAAACACCAATGAAATATCTTCCCTGGAATGAGCCAAGCCAGAGCACCGACCAGCCAATAAAAGGGATAGGGATAAGTAAATACGCTGAACAGGAAATAATATTGGGGATGAAAAATGAAACTGCACAAATCTGTACTGATGACCTCTTTAATTTCCTCTGAACTGCATTTCATCTGCCACTAATTCATGTATTGAGAATATTCTGGAGGACACATTGAATCAGTGCCGTTTCATAGAGCTGATTGAAGCTTCTCTTTAAGCATTCATTTGGTAGTGCTGAGCAGCTGCATTTAATTTACCTCAGATTACCTGTGGTTAATAAGATCAAATACTCTGCTTTTCTGACATAATGGCATTATCATGTACTGAAAGCACATCACAATGTGAACATTGATTCAATTCAGTTCAATTACTCCTCACTAGGAGAGCCAAAAGAGTTGAGTTGTGGGCAGCCATGTAAGCCTGGTTTTAGGCCTGTGGCGCGTTAACTAAAAAGCAGACAGAGCATGTCAAGCCTTTAGGCCAGCTGGCAGGGCTCTGCTGTTTGTGTTGTGCTAGTTGGGATGTCAGGGCTAGAGTGGGCTGAGGGGGGCTGGAGGGGGGCTGGAGGGGCTACTGGAGGACCAGGCCTCCTCCAGACTTGGCTGCTCTGACTAAATGGACCAGATCAATCACATTGGACGGCCCTGTGACAGTGAGTTAAGGTTCTGCGGCACGGCACAGAGTTTTTGGACGCAACGGCCCTCTGCAAGGCTAGCTGGTTGGCTGGCAGGCGCACGCGGTCGTTCCTCTCGCTTTCCTTGGGCTCACCAAGCAGATGGCGATGGCAAGGACGGAGGCGACAAGCGCGCCGTCAATCCCATGCCCCCATCCATCCAGAGACAAGTGATGAGAGAGATTAGGGTGTGGGCGATGCTGAGAAGTATCGAGTGGATAGTGTGGATGGCGGGTAGACTGGTGTCAGCCAGGTCTGGTCTGGATGACACACAGCTGGGCAGGGCTGGCCTGGCCTGAGGCTGGATCTATGAGGCGTGGCGCTGGATAGTGGTTTGGGGATACAGTGGCAATGGAGGCCCCAGACAGTGGTGCAGTATGGTAACATGTCTGAGGTCTTCCTGGCATCGCTTCTGTCAGAATGTGTGTGTCTGTGTGTGTGTGTGTCTGTGTGTGTGTGTTTGCCCCTGGAGGTAGTGCCAGCTCTGTGTTTGGTGGCACCCAGAGATGGGGCAGGGCTAACCTCATGCTGAGACACTCAAGAGGCAGAGTTGGAGGAAAATATGACCTACATTGCCATAAGGGAGGGAGGATGCTGAGCTTTCACAATGTACACAGAAGCAATCTGAATTCAAACTGTACGGCTTTTACAATTTTTACATTCCTATATCTTACATAAATTACTGAGCAGCTTCAGTTTTCCATAAAAAATATTTTATAATTTTTTTATTTTTCTGTAAAGTTGTTTAACTTTTGATATTTTAAGGATGGCAATGTTGTTTTCTTCAGTTTCATCAGGAGTATCAGTTTCTTGCTCTGGTGGAAGAGAGACAACATGTTGAGAGTATGACCTGATTTTTAATAAAGGTGTCTGAAACAAAAATCTGTTGAGCGTCGTGGTTTACACAAAGTTAATAATACCATGTAGGAGAATCCAGTTATACCAGATGGTGTCCCTTGGTAAGTACAAAGCTTGTAATATATACAGTTGGAAGGTACATGTATATGCCATAGGCATTTTGTTCTTAATCCAGATTTGATCTGATTCTTGATGTGTTACACAAACTGAGTGGTGGTGGTGGGGCATTGGCTTGTCACACTGCTTTGTTTACTTTCTGACAATGAATCCTCCCACTTATTTCTATACAAGTGGCAAAGACTGTTTTCATTCCTGAGAAGGCAAATTTCAAAGCTCCCACATACTCCAATACAGATGTCTCTGTGAAAATCTGCAATGTATTCACTGTGCAAGGGGCTTTGCTGCGTTCATTGATTTTTCTATAATAAATGTCGCCATGTTGTCAAAATTGATTTTAATTATTATTCAATCCATGTGCATCAAGAGAATCTAATCCAGCTATTGAGCATCCATCATTCCATTCTATGTGCATCTGTTTGACATCATTACAGTAAATGGACTGAAATGAATGCCGTTAAAAATGATTTTAAACCATGCGCTGTGTTTAGGATATTGAATCCCGGTAACAGTAAAGTCCTGGAACATAAAAATACAAATTGCCATCTATAATCTAATCCTATATGTTAAAGACGGACGAGAAGAAAAGTAGGTAATTTTCAAAAGTGCCCACAATGTACAGGAACAACATAAACCTGGTCTGCTCCTTGAATGTAATTGCAATGTACATTGGACAGCTCTTTTAGAACTGAGCCTTTATTGTTTTCACATTTCTTTCCCACTCTGAAGTTGAATCTAATTGAGGCTCTATGGAAAAGTATTCAACTCATCTCCCCCAATAACTTTGGATGATGACCAGCACAAACCAATAGGTTCTACGACACATTACAAATATTTATCAGGACCGGGATGTCTCGCCATGCTCTGGACACTGTAACTAATTGGAGATCTTTTTTTGTTATCTCGCCTCTCTTGGTGGTTGAAATGTAAACAGGGTGTTATGAAAGTGCCCTTATGGCATGGAGGGAAGCGAGCGAGGCCACTCTGGCACTTACACGGCATGCCTTATAAATAAGTAATGGTACTGGACATGTAGCGGTTAGTCATAGAGGAGGAAGGTCTGCGCATCAACCCCACCTCTGTTTGCCTTGTACATATTTCATAAGATGCTTGGGTGGAGGGAAGTGGGAGGTTGTGGGGCATATGGGAGGGTGGTTGAAATAAAAGGCAGCTCACACAGGCTCCTCTCTGTTCACTGTCATGGGTCTGTTACTATTAATAATACCAAGTGTCCTCTCTCTTTCTACTGATACAAGTTCATGGTGTTTTTCTCCTCCCGGCCTTCCTGTATTTGACAACAAAATAGAGCTAGCTGCCGTTGTGTCCACCTTAGCCCAGGCAGAACACAGTACAGGTTGCACAGTGTTAGTTTTAACAATTAACAAAGTTTCCTTTACAGACTCCAGATGACCATTTTCTCAAGGGCTCTGATCAAAGTTGGCGTGGAAAAGTACACACAAGGCTTTGATACTTTAGACTGAGAAAAGTATAAATCATACAGCCATAAATGTGTTCTACCATGTCTGCTTTTTCGAGGAAGTGTGTCTCTGTATATTCTTTTTATCATTAGCATGAGTTTGTAGGGACTAGTCGATCTTCTTACCCCTCCATTCACAATAGTTAGTTGCGGATGAAACATCTTGAAAGTTGCTAATGATTCCCCACCAATCGATGACCTTCGAGGTCTTCATGATAACATAATGGAGGTCATGTTATCTGAATAGATCAGTATCCTGTTTACAGTTTACTCACTGCTCAAAAAAAAAACCTTGAATTATTGATCGGAAGGAAGGAAGAGTCCTTCAGAACAATATTATCCAAATAATACTTTACAGAACACCACGCACACAAACAGGCAAAAGCAGAACCACATTAATTAAGTGGTCTCTCTGTGGAAAGGAAAGTATTACGCATGTGCCACCAGTACACACAGTTTCACGTCTTTAGGTCCAAATAGTCACCTCTGGCACACTGAGCGAAGAATATATAATTACAGGAAAATATATCTAGCTTTACAGCTCGTATTCTATACAACTGACCAAGAATGAAAAAACCCTCTGGCTTCTTTTCCCAGTCTCAAACTCCAATGCTCTCATGCTGTACATACCAGCATGATAAATGGCTAGGGCACAGCTCAATAACAGACAAAAGCATGCTCTCATACAAACGTTGATCTTGAATAATGTTGAGGATAGTATTTCCACCAGAAGAGTGGAGAAGAGGATCCTACTCTTTAGAATCCTACTCCACATAAAGTGCTAATCTAGGTCACATTTTCAATATAAAAGGCCACATTCGTTCATCCAAGAACCCAAGTTTCCTCTTTCCTTCCCCCTTCCTTTTCCTCTGGGTTGACTTTAACCCTCAGTCTTTAACCCTCAGTCTTTAACCCTCAATTTCAGTTTTCAGAATATATATATATATATATATGTATATATATTTATTTTTCTTTCTTTATAAAAGCACACCATCAAACATAACCTGTTGCCAGGTTACTGCTAGCCTGCAAACACTGCCTCACAAGTTGGATCAAAGACAGTACCGGTAGCAGAGCTTCAGCAGCACACCTCTAAATATAAAGTCTTCAGCTCTTGTCTGTTTGCAGTCCTCTTTCCCCTCTTTGGAGGAGGTTAATGGGAGGCGATGGTCGCGCGGTCTGTTGCCAAGGGCAAGTAAGCCTCAGGCCACCACACATCTGACTGCCTTTTGTGTGTGTGTGCGTGTGTGTGTGTGTGTGTGTGTGCGCGTGTGTGTGTCTACTGTATGTATGTGCAATTGTCCAGTATATGGACAATGTTAGATTCAAACCTACTTTGAGGACAAAAAGGCCCATTTACCCAACTGACAGAGAATAAAACACTCACTAAGCTTCAAGCTACTTCACAGATTACACAGATGTTGCAAAAACAAGGTGTTTATTCCGTGTTGTAATGTCCTCATAGGCTCATGGGTCATGTGAGGACAGACTATTCAAGCATGTAATTCAGTTAGTACCTGCTAAGGCACTTCAAAATAATTTTCTTTGTGCAATGTTCGACTAGAGTAGAACATATATCTTATTAGAGTGTATCAGAGCTGTTATGTCGGGACATAATGTCACCAGAAGTGTTAGTTTAGTACAAGTAAAGTGTTGTGAAACTTAATGTATGCTGGTGCTGTATTTTACCTAGCGTCGAGCTATGTGGGTCAGACATTGTGCTCCTGGGGGCCAATTGTAGCCTGCAGCTGAGGGATGTGGCTGAGTCAGCATCTCCAGTCCACTCTCAGGGACCAGGATGCAGCGCTGTGTTCCGCTGTGACTAGGCAACCAGCCTCAATGTTATGTGAACACATGCAACTGCTGTGCCTCTCTCTAATTTAAGTCTGGCTGTGTCCCACTTTTACTTCATGCAGTCGGGACAATACAGCTATACTTCATAGAATGAGTCTACAAAGGTTATGCAAAGAACACAACAGTTCACTCCTTCAACCAATTTTTAGTCGCTGCAATGTTTGGTTATGGTTATTAGGATTTACCAGAAAGTTTACTTGCCATATGTACAGTCATGCTTTATTCAGAATCATATATTTGAGCTGTGACACATATTCTGAAAAATATAATCACATTTTGAATGTTTCTAATTATCAAACTGAAAAGATTACTTCGATTAGAAGAACCATGATAAATGTAACTAAAATCCTCGCTTACCTTTTCGTCTAACTAGATGTCTGGTTCACTAAAATCCCTTGAGGACAGTGAAAACTCAACCATGTCTTGCCTACCTTCCTAACTGGTCCTTAGTTAAATAGATATAAAATATACATACAGTGACAAAATATGACTTATTTAATCTTCTTTTATCAAATGTCTGACACCACAATAGAAACAAAATGTACATAACCATCCTGGTATGTATAGTGTAAATAAAGAATGTTGAATTATGTTTTTTACATTCAAAACACAAAAAAGAGTTAACAATAAACTTTTTTTTTTCACGGTAGACACAAACACACACAAAAACCCACACACAAATCCTCCTCAGTTGCTGCACAAGTTAAACTCAAATGGAGAGTGTTGTTTTGAGGATGCAGAGATTCGAAGGGGCTGATATATTGAACTCAATTCTTAATGTTGGGGATGACAGAGGACTGAGTTGTTAGGGTGATGAAAATGGATATATTGTGTTCAGTAGCTCGCCCTGCCAACCTTGTGATGAATAATACAGTTTTATTCATTTTCTCCATCTATGGGTCCACGTGATGAAGCCTCACACTGACGTTTCGCCATTTCTTCTTTATGATAGGATACATGCAGGTGTCGGGGAAGTAGAAAGCAAAGTTTATTTTTTTTCCAGAGCAGTAACGGTAGCTATTTCTTAGGTATCAAAAACATAGATGAAAAGGCAAGTTGCTATACTTCCAATGTGAGGTACCAGAGACGTGCGGCAACATTTCCATAAAGCCAGCTTAGTGGCTCCCTCGGCATGTCAGAAACCATTTTATAACTGACTGAATGTGTCGGTACCCATGCAGGCACCTTGGAAAAATGTCCTGTGTTAAAATCATGAACACAAATTCACTAATTAACTCTGATCCATTAAAAATCAATTATAGAAGTCTTGGTGAACCTCTTGCACAATATTCTCTCATAGTTTCTAGTCAGACATCTTCTTTGCTCTCTCTCTCTTTCTGATCAGTCGGGGCCACATTATACTGATATTACTTTTCTTCAGAAAGGTTACCGTGGATACAAGGATATTACTTAATCGCTTAGCTTGTGGCATTTTGAGCCACCGCTGGCTTCCCCCTATAATTACTCAATTCCAACAATTCCATCCAATGCTCTTATTCAGCTGTGATTTGAATAATTGTAAAGTGAACCATTTCTGAGCCCAATGGAGTGTGTTGGATACTGTTATGGGTCATTGTGATTAAGAGGTATAGTGAGTAATTGTGGGAGCTTTTGGGAGACAGTGGAGGTTAATAGCATTGACTGTCACTGGCCATCTGTCTTTCTAACTGAATCAACACATTGGTTATGATGGACACCAGGGAATCATAGGGTTTTATACTATGGTTAGTCTGTGGCAGTTATTTGGATTGAGCAAATTAGCATGCTGAAATTCTATCTAAAAAGGGTGCACTGACATGTGCTATTATGTAGAGACTAACCATCTTGGACCTTTTTGTAGACTCTTCCAACATGTCCACAATCAGATTTGTAACCACTAAACTTGAAAACAATGTCAATATTTGAACATCATAAACACTCCAACTTTGTCTCTCTCCTGCACACACACACACATTTGCAGACACGCACGGAAGGAAGAAAAAACACACTATATAGATTTGTCAGTTGGGGTGGCTGTCTCATAAAGTCTTCGATCACAACGTGATGAAGGGAATCAAGACAACAGCAAGCAGCAGCATTTCATTACATTTCATTTACAACTGCCACTCCGTCAGCATGCTTTTATAGGCACCAGAACTCCTTTTTGTGTGGCTTTGCTATTGCATACTTGTGTGTGTGTGCGTGTGTGTGTGTGTGTGTGTGTGTGCTCACAGCTCACATTTCAGAGGCCGCTCGCTTTTACAGTTACTCCCAATGACAATGCAATGGCGCACAAATTACATACACTTTTTCCCCCAGCTTTACCCAAAGGAATCACAATTTGTTTCGCCCAGCGTAAACACAATGCCATAATAAGGGCTCATTATGAGGCGACCAGATTCATTTTGTCTGCAACAGGAGAAAACGCTTGGAGATTTCAAATGACAGCTCCTTTACACGGATAAACATGTTTTCTTGACGCATTGCTGAATTTTTAAAATAATATCAATAGCATTTCACTGATTTATTGGATGGAAAAAAAAAGTATGTGGGTGCCTTTTATTTGATGAGAGATGAGAGTCATTAAGCACTTGTTTCAGTTCCTATGGTTACATCTTGGATCAGTCTTGCACTGGATGATGTAGTGGACCAAATACATGGTGACATGTTGTTTTCTGTATTACATGTATGCATGACTGCTTGTTAGGGGAATTATGATAGGACTGTAATGTGAAAACATAGAATCAAAGTAACCCAGATATAGTGAGTGCTAAATGCTCGGAGTAGACGTGGAGGTCTTTAGTCGATGAAAATCAAAGAAACTGGTGCTTTCCTTTTGCACCCCCTCTGTGCCTTTGTCTTCCTCTAAGCCCTTGGTACTCCTCAGCAGACAAGTGCAAGAGGCCGCTTGCTGTTAATTCAAGGCTCTTCAGCGGAGAATTTATTTTAGCTGGGATACAGTGCATCATGCCAAAGGGAAGACTTCCTGACCCACAATCTGCGTAAGCCCCGACCAAGGGCACAGTGAGTTACGGCTCCCCACAGCATGGTGTCATCGAGAGAAGCATGGAGGAGCAGAGGTCTGGGGAACAGCGAGGCGCGTGGCAATCGATTTCTCCTTGGGGGAATCCAACACAGACACCATTGTCGCCTTACTGATTCCTCTCTTCCACCTCTCTCTGCCCTCTATTGCTCTCTCTTTCTCCTCACTCGCAATCTATTTATTTATCCTCTCTTACTTCTTTCTGTCTGCCTCTCTCTCACCTTACTCAGGCCCACCTGCCAGCTTCAGATCTGGAGGGGTTACACCAAAGTATCTGCTTCCTCGAATCCAACTGCCTGAGCTTTGTGACTCTGGCCTGACCCAGGCCTAATTAAACACAATTAGATAAATCCCATGGACTCTGGCTTAATCCTTTGGACTGCAGCAGGAGCAAGAGAGAGCACAAGCAAGAGAGATAGTCGAGGAAAAGAGGGAGACTTGGCAGGAGAAGGGACAGCACATCCCTGCAGAACAAAGCCAAGCAGAGCGTCTAATGTATCAAACACATGGATTAGTGGTTAGCTGGGAGAGCTGGGGCTGAGCGAGAGCCTGCGGTTTCCAGCTTTCTTGGAGGCTGACTTGGCCCAGTGAGAGCCAGGGGGGCCCCAGTTAGTCTTGTGGGAGGCCGAAAATCCATTTCTGAATGTGTAAATTGACAACTGTATGAAGATAAGTAAATATATCATAATTCTGTCCGGGAGGATTTATTTTAGTTTGAAATGACAGGTGCCGTGATTATTAGTTTTCCACATTCATGTAACCAGAATCCCATGGTGGGACTCGGGAAGACGAAGAAACAAGGTAGGACTCATGCCATGGTGAACAGAGCAGACTTCTTTGTCCACTTTCAGTGAAAATGAATAAATTTCTTCTTTTTTGAGTAGACTTAAACCAGAATTAGTTCTTAGTTTGGATACATTATTATCTCTCTACAATACATGACTAAACAAGGCTCAAGCAGAGACTCTTTCAGACAGGCATTTCAGAAACAACTTCTGAAATTTTAATTTTGACAACATATTGTTCACACAGAACAGTAACTGTGAGCCTGCTTCTTAAGATCATCTTCTCACCTCTCCTATTGTGTTACCAAGGCTGCAATATTTTCATAACCATGGAAAGATAATCTCGCACTTGACTCCCAGTATTGAGTCATTTCAACAGACCCACTTTTGGCCATGTATTATTCACGGGTATTCAAGCCCCACTCTGGCCCAGGGAGGAAGTGCTCTCTCCCAGTCTCCGTCACAGGATATCAGCCTCTTATTCATTATTCAACATGCTGGAGCAGGGCCACTCAGTCTAACTCACTGAGAAGCTTCCTGGACAGGAGAGGACTACTGAGGCTGGTCTGAGGCCACCAATGATTTCTCATTCCTCGGATGGACGAATGGAGGGATGGATGGAGTTGCACTCTATCTGGGTTTCGGATCTAGTAACAGAATTTATGCTGCGTGGTGCCCAGCAA
The DNA here is from genome assembly GCF_050575085.1 of Anarhichas minor. NCBI lineage: Eukaryota > Metazoa > Chordata > Actinopteri > Perciformes > Anarhichadidae > Anarhichas > Anarhichas minor. Next base: position 13,595,910 of record NW_027466471.1, on the reverse strand, counting down.
TCACAGTTGTTTAGTCACCTGATAAAGACAGTGATGATGCTATTAGTGATGATAATGACGATGCAGCTGTGGATGCTGCTGCTGCTGTTGCTAGAGATGATAGCGCTGATAGCAAAGACAATAATACTAATGAGGGCACTGTTAAACAGCGAACAACTTTATAATCAATATGTACAATGTTTTTCATCTCAGACTATGTTGTCTTTGATTAAACTTTTTAAACCAAACTTTGAATCTTAAACATTTCCCTTTATAAGGAGTGATGATGTGGGGATGACAGCCCTGCAGTTTGTATTGGTATGATATAAAGTATTGCACAATATTAGAGTTTTACTTCTCTTAAGATGTTATGTTGCGTTGCGCAAACATCTTGATATATTTTCATTCAAAAATCAACACATCATGTTCACCGCACTCAGATTCTTCCAAACTCAAATTCTGATGAGTTCAACTTTTGGCAATACATTATGAATCAACAGGCTTTGTTGGTGAACCTCAATCACACATAGGAAGTGTCAACTAACACAACTTATGAAGTAGATAAGTGGAGATTGCTGTGATTTGATTATTACCACAATTTGCGCAAAGAGAGAAAAAGTGAAGTACCATCAGGCACATCCTGTAGACTGTATGGCACAAATTCTTCAGAAAAGTAAACACAACATTTTGCTGCCCGAAACATGCTGTAGCAGCAATTCCTGAGATGCAGTACCTCTTTTCAGCATTTTTGACATTGTTAAACAATAACACTGTCTGATCTTACAACGGATTTTCTAAACACAGCTGTTCTCCTCTCTGTTACTTTCTACTCTTTTGATATTAAACTGCTTTCTCACTGTCAAGCAAGAGCAGCATGAAAACAGTAATGAAAAAAAAATAGACAGTAGTCCTTTTTGGTGGAAATATGCACACTTTTCTACATCTATATAGTATGCATCTATGTAAATAAAAATAAAAAACCCTAAAAAATGAAAGTTTCCAATCCAGATGTTTAGTTGTGAGGTAGAGGAAAGTGGCTGAGAGGTCACATTTGAGGGCTTGGAAGAAGATCAATCAGGCTAAATTAGGTCAGTGCCATGGAGGTCTCGGGAGGTAGATGACAGCAGGGAGAGTTTCTGGTTTTGGGTCATCTGTGCCCATGACAGAGCTAGCTGCAGACCAGTGGGCAAACAGCAGACCACCATTTATTTCAACGCTTCCTTCCTGAGATTTTCCTCTCTTGGTTTTTTTTATAGAGCTTTGCTTCAGTGCATCGCCATCATCCTTCATTCATCCTTGATATCTCTCACTTCCCTTTCTCATTTCCCTTTCTGTCCCATTATAATCACCCTCTCCATATTTTAATCACTCTCCACTAAAACCATTAAACCTCCTTTGCCCTTTGTTGGAACAATATATTCAGTAAATTAAAAAATACATAAATTCATATTTCCAGGTCCGAGTCACGGTGGGGTAGCCTGGATGTTTTTCTCAGCTAAGCTTTCATTTTGTCCTGGAGGAAACAGGAGTGTTCCGAAGCTAGACAGGACAGGATAAGTGCATACAAAAACATTCAAAGACAAAAAGACTTGAATAAACTGCAAACAAAAATGATTTGATTGTATGCTAGCTATCTGTATTTGTCAACCCTGGAGTCTTATGGCCACTGCATACTGTGGAGAGCATTGCTTGAGAGCTATTTAAAGGCAATCTGAAATATGAGTTCCTCTCCCTTTTTGTAAAAGTAGAAACTTTGATAGCTATTCATATTTATCCATGTTACTGCAGGTGTACCCTTTACTTTAATCACTTATTTACCTTCACTGAAACCTAATATGAAATGGTAAAATTAGGTCTTACAAAATGATTGTGGAAATGAAGCATTGTTAGTAAAGTTCCACAGCCAGTCACGCTTGTATTGGCTGATTGGCGTTGGCAATGTGCTTTACGATGATTGGCATCGTTCATATGGCTGACGTCCAATATTTTTCATGCAGGTGTCTTGCGCGGCCATTACAATCTGTCAGGTAAACTTTTGCATTTGACAGCGATGTTTACTGCCACAGCTGACTTGACACAGTGTGGGCGTCTGAAATTGGACGAATAATAAATAATCGCGCAGGGCCGCGCGCATTGTCTGCTACCCGCTATGGTGGGTCGGCCGCAAATCACTAACCGCGACCATGCACATGGAGGCTGTTTACCTGATTTCCGACTTAGGTAAGTTGGCTCTGTGCTGATTGGGCTTCCACTCATTGCTTGTGACATTGCGTGTGTTTGCTCACTGCAGGTTGTGTTTACTTGGCAATGCCAGTAAACTAACTATGGCTGCATTGCTGTTTGGTATTTCTTGGTACAGCTTCGTTGCTGCTCATGATTCAAGTGGAGATGAGCACTTATTGGCACTTATGTCTTCTGCATGCTGCATGAGATGCTGTGCTGCTGGTTGATCTATGTGTATTCATTTGCAATGTGTTTGTTTTCATTTGCAATGTGGGCTATGTGTCTCCTCCGTGAATCGCCACCTTAACGTGGTGGAGGAGTTTGAGTGGCTCAGTGATCCTGGGAGCTATGTTTTCCGGGGCATTAGCCCCTGGTAGGGTCTCCCAAGGCAAACAGGTTTCAGGGGAGAGCCCAGACTAAGAGCGGTTCAAAACGACCCTTATGACAGTTAGCCCACGGACTTCAGCCACCTGAACCGGACCAGGGAAACCGGGGCACCCTCCCGGAGCCAGACCCAGGAGGGGAGTTCGTAGGCGAGCGTCTGGTGGCCGGGCCTTCACCCATGGGGCCCGGTCGGGCTCAGCCCAAAGAAACACCATGGAGCAGCCACCCTGTGGACTCACCACCCGCAGGGACAAGCATCGGGGTCGGGTGCAATGCAGACCGGGCGGCAGGTCGGGCGGGAGGCCTGGGCATGCTGATCGCAGGCAGCATAGACTAGCTCTAGGGACGTGGAACGTCACCTCGCTAGCGGGGAAAGAGCCGGAGCTGGTGCAGGAGGTGGACCGATACCAGCTAGATATAGTTGGACTCACCTCCACACACAGCGTTGGCTCTGGAACCAAGCTCCTGGAGAGGGGTTGGACTTTGTCCTTTTCCGGAGTTGCCCAGGGTGAGAGGCGCCGGGCGGGAGTGGGGATACTCACGAGCCCCCGGCTGAGCGCCGCTGTGTTGGACTTCTGCCCGGAGAACGAGAGGGTCGCCTCCATGCGCCTACGGGTTGCGGGGAGCAAGGCTCTGACTGTGGTTTGTGCTTATGCACCAAACAGCAGTTCGGAGTATCCGGCCTTCTTGGAGTCGGTGGGAGGGGTCCTGGAAAGGGCGCCGCCTACCGACTCCATAGTTCTCCTGGGGGACTTCAACGCTCACGTAGGCAATGACGGAGAAACCTGGCGGGGGGTGCTTGGGAGGAACGGCTTGCCCGATCTGAACCCGAATGGTGTTTCGTTATTGGACTTCTGTGCTTACCACGGTTTGGCCATAACGAACACTATGTTCGAACATAAGGTGGCTCATAAGTGTACCTGGTACCAGAACACCTTAGGCCGGAGATCAATGATCAACTTTGTAATCGTATCATTTGATTTGCGGCCGTATGTCTTGGACACTCGGGTGAAGAGAGGAGCAGAGCTGTCAACTGATCACCACCTGGTGGTGAGTTGGATCAGATGGCAGGGGAACCGGTTGGAAAGACCCGGCAAGCCCAAACGTGTAGTGAGGGTGAACTGGGAACGTCTGGCGGAGGACCCTGTCCGGGAGGTCTTTAACTCCCACCTCCGGAAGAACTTCTCACACATCCCGAGGGAGGTTGGGGACACGGAATCTGAATGGACCATGTTCAAAGCCTCTATTGTGGACGCGGCCGCTAGGAGCTGTGGCCGGAAGGTCATCGGTGCCTGTCGTGGCGGCAACCCGAGAACCCGGTGGTGGACACCGGAGGTGAGGGAAGCCGTCAAGCTGAAGAAGGAGACCTTCACGGCCTGGTTGGCTCAGGGGTCTCCTGAAGCAGCTGACAGGTACCGGCAGGCCTGAAGGGCTGCAGCTGCGGTGGTCGCGAATGCTAAAACTCGGGCATGGGAGGAGTTCGGGGAGGCCATGGAGAAGGACTTTCGGTTGGCCTCAAGGAGGTTCTGGCAAACCATCCGACAGCTCAGGAAGGGAAAGCAGGGCTTACCCCAGGCTGTTCTCAGCAGGGGGGGGGAACTGCTAACCCGGACGGGGGACATCGTCGGGCGGTGGAAAGAGCACTTTGAGGAACTCCTAAACCCGACCAACATGTCCTCTGCAGAGGAGGCAGCGCCTGAGGACCTAGGGGGAGGCTCACCCATATCCCTGGCAGAGGTCGCTGAGGTAGTTAAAAAGCTCCTTGGTGGCAAGGCGCCTGGGGTGGATGAGATCCGCCCTGAGATGCTGAAAGCGCTGGACATAGTTGGGCTGTCCTGGCTGTTGTTTCTGTCTTCTGTCAATGTGCATGGGCTCGGTATTGTAGATTCCTGTTCTATATGTTTTGGGGAAATCCTAATATATATATATATATATTAGGATTTCCCCAAAACATATAGAACAGGAATCTACAATCTATCTCTATCTCTATCTCTATCTCTATCTCTATCTCCAAATCTAACTGTCTCTGGCTGAACTACTGTAGCTAACAAGTTCACAATGCGTAGAAAGTGAAAATGTACTACTTTAAAGGAGTAGTTCGACATTTAAATAGGCTTATTTATTTTCTGGCTGTGAGTTGAATGAGAATCACTCTTAAGTATGAAAACTAGAAAAGCAGGGGAGTTCCAGATTTTGCGTAAAGCTAACTGTTCCACCTCCTGGCTCTATCTTAATTCTTAGCACAGGACAGTGATGTTGATCTTTTCATCTAACTGCAAAGTATAGTGTACTTCCCAAAATGCTGAAAAATTAATTTAGGAGTTTTATTTATCCTGCAAATGAGATGGAAAACATTTGAATACCAAATATACAGTAAATGAGGTTTACTTCTCTCACACTGTGCAATAGATTAAAATCAGATGGGTACAAATGGCAAGTTAGAGGTCATAATTGTGGTCTGCTTCACAACCGTCCCTGAGCATCTAAAGCACAGGTGCAGTAGGGAGGAGGGCAGGTACCAGATGTGTCCCAACCACAGCCTGTCTCTGAACAGATAGAGACGGGCATCTCCACGTGCCTCTCATATCATTCATGGCTCATTAAGTCCACACTGTACACTGGACATCTGCTCTGCATGTATGTGTACGTGGGCTTTTACTGTCTGTATTTTTTATACACACTATACACTGTATATTATTTTATCTCAGCTCTCTCCAAAGCACACACAAATGCTCTCTCTCATTGCATTTTCTGCACACTGGGGTATTTGATGTATTCAGCCAGGCATCAGTGCACAAAAGAGATTAATATGGGATTGATCCAATAGGCGGTTGGCAAAATTAAACCTATACTGGTTTTAATGATCCCTGTCTTGGATAAGAACGATATTAAGAAGATACACCCTCTGACCAGATGGAAACTTCCAGTTCTGAAAAATGTAAACCAATGCGGAAGTGCCATACGTGCATTATTTCTAATGGCCAGCAGGAGGCGACTCCTTCGAAGTCAGATTCTTAAGAAAATGACCCTTTTTGTCACTTGAATTATTACCTTAGTAAACATGAGTTTATGGTCTCCAGGGCTAGTTTCAAGCCTTGCTCGATACAGGATGAAGTTCGTCTTGTAAATTAGGGTCCCATTTAGAGTAAAATAGACCATAAAGCAGGGTACGCCTTAGGACGTGGCTACCTTTATGATTGAGGGGTCACTACCATGGCAATGTCCGCTCTAGGAGTTTTTGTCTTAGAACTTTAAATCTTTCACAGTGTGTTTTTTGTTTATTTAATTCATGAAAAATGTCTTATTCAGCGTTGTGGTTTGACTTAGCGCCACCCTCTGGTCACATCTGGTTGCAAAAGAACAAGAATGTGAAGGCCATCATGTGAAATCTAGGCTTCAAAACTGAAGCCCCCTAACAAATATGTACAGTCTATGCCTCTGACTGAGTTTCTTTAGAAAGTGTTACACTACACCTCATTGTAGTATATGCACCTAACTTTTAGGAGACAACATTAATTCAGGGTTAAGTGAATCTCAACTGGGCTGAGCTTTTGAGAGGTTCTTTATGTGCAGGAAAACTATCCAAACTAGGTGACGGCTATTCATTTTTAAAAGAAATCCATATTATGTGTGTTCCCCTCACAAAGTAAGTTGTTGCAGTGAGCTCTCAATTATCCAGTGATGTGGTAAGTTGGGTTTATGAGGCCCCAGTTATCAAATTATTTAAGTTTCGGTCAGAAGAAGCCAGTGCATTTTCATCTCTTTGTTAGTCAGGCTACTTGTTCAAAACAGTTACATCATTCACAACTGATTGTATAAGTAGTACTATTTGTTGGTGAAGGTCAGTGGTTTTCAAAAACCCAAAAGATATTTGGTCTACCTGGATCCCCTCAAAGAGCTGTAATATGATCCATTATTGTTTGCATCAGTGAAATCGTACAGTATTTGTAATGTAGGTAATTTGTTGATTTGTTTGAATGCGTGGATAGTCTTCCTACAGAACTAAGAAAAGTGGGGAAGAGGCCATTGGTCCCCCATTGGTCCCCCACTTTACACCCTCTGGCCCCATATGGTGAAAATTAAAACCCTCCATTTCTTTTAGAGGTCACTACCTCAAGTAAATGAAAAAAAAAAAGATGATGTCATGTCCTCACAAAGAAGCTCAGATCAACGCAAATTAATTTGCTATAAACTTTGTAAATCTTCCCACTGCTCATTAAATAGTTAAAGCCGTGGTATTATATATATTTTTTTTTACAAGCAACATGTTCAATTAAGTGCAAATAGACTGTGAAATCATAAATATTTGGTCTTTTTCAAACACATGATGATTGGATACATCAGCCATAAATTAATACATTGTTTACTTGCCTTTGCACGTTCCTTATTGCGCTAATAGGGCATGACAGATTTTGCTTGTTAATAATTCTGCCTGTTGCCTACTAGAGATGATGGATGGGGTGCAAACAGCTGTGGTATCAACATGCATTTCATGTAAAACAGGGACATGAAGACATGTGGTGTGTGTGTGTGTGTGTGTGTGTGTTTGCACTATGCGTTGTTTGGCACATTTTCACGGAGGGGTGTGTGTTATCCTTGTCTTTTGGAGTCAGACCCGAGGCTATGTCTAATTGGAGTCTTCACACTTTCAGGCTTGACTCACACTGACACACTCGACCTTGGCTCTCCTCCCTTTGCCATGAAAAGGGAAAACAGTGACACAGAAACATGTCTTCTTCTTGGCTGGGAATAAAAACTTTGCTACTTATTTCTTTTTTTTGTTTCTCTTCTTGCCGCCTTTCTTCTGCTCTTGTTGTCTGCTTCAATAGACTTCTACAGTAGTCTCCATTTGAGGAGATGCACTTTTCAACCAGAGAAGCATGATCTGACAGACATGCAGGAAGGTCATAACTGTCTCTCAGCACTGTGTTGCAGCTTGCCAGTTGCTTTATCTTAATTACATGTATGTAGCACATAACCTATGCACATATAGGCTGTGTCAGCTAAAAAACAAACAATCACAGGTATACAGCACATGCTTATTAAAATAGGGGAAAGTAGTGGTGTAACGGATCACACCTCACGGTTTGGCACACATGTGAACCGTGGATTAATTGCATTTTTAAAAAAATATATAGTTTAAGCATCATAGTGTGTAATAAAGTTTCACTGCCGCTGTTCTTTTTCAAGTAACAAGTCCCCGAATATCGATGCAGAGTTGCAGTGAAAAGATATAGAGCAGTAGTGTGTTCACGTGTACGGAAACTTGAGAAGCCCCCGGTGTCATTTACCTATGTTGAATACACTTATTGTAAGTCGCTTTGGATAAAAGCGTCTGCTAAATGACTGTAATGTAATTTAAGTGGCATGTTTGGCAGCATTTGGCTTCCCTGTAAATTATGACGGGGTAAGGGTGGTGGACAAAACAGTTATGGTATGTAGGCATTGTTCAACGAGAAAGCCATACGACACCTGCAATACATTGGGCATGTCCACACATATGAAGCGCCACCATCCCAGTCTGTCAGTGACGGGGGCCAAGGCACAAAAAGCAAGAAGGTATCATTTAAGAAATCATTTGTGGCAGAATCAGATCGGGCTAAAGCTATAACCAAATCTATTGGAGTCTTTATTGCTGCAGACATGAGGCCATACTCCGTTGTGGAAAACAAAGGATTTCAAAATATGGTTAAAGTGCTTGAGCCACGCTACTTGAATCCCCTCACGCTTCAGTATGAAGATCGTTCCTCTGTGAAAAGGAAAAGATCAGGATTGTGGATGAATTATCCAAGGCATCCTCTGTTGCCATCGCCACAGGCGGGTGGACCTCCAGGACAACGGAGAGCTATATGAAGTCCAGTGCTACAGACACGCCCCCTCTGAGAGAGTCACACAGCCACAGATTTGGCGCTATCCTTTCCCCAGACAATGTAGATATTCTCATTGACCATTTCAGTTTTAATGGTAAACATTCCAAGTGTATTACATTGTATTTAAATGACATAACCTGATAGGAAGTACACATAGACCCAAGTTGTTACCTAGCAGTTCAGTTCAGTTGAAGCTAGCTCCAGTCTGCTCTGCTTTCTTTCTTTCTTGTTTTACTTTTTTGATGCTGACACTGGCTGTTTTTTCTTTCGATATTGTTCAAAGGAAGAGGCTGTCAACATGTCTCATATTGCACTTTAACTTGACAGAATTGAGCATTCTTGAATTTTACTTTCAGATTTTATTTATTTATTTAATTTTGGTTCACATTGGACATCTTAAATATTGTGGTTTTCATGTAAGACTACAGCAAAAATTTGCTTTAAGTGTTCTTGAAGTTCTTTAAGTAATAAATGGAAAGCAAAGTTGTACTTGTCCCCCCCTTTTCTTTCCTGATCCGATCCGTGACTCAAGAACCGTGATACGATCCGAACCGTGAGTTTTGTGCACCCCTAGGGGAAAGTGTTATAGGGTCAAACACTTCTACTTCTCGGAACTCGGCCATCAATATACCTCTCACCATACATTTCAATGCTAGGTCCCTCAGGTCTCTCTCCCCTTTTAGCATCCAAGGGCCCTTTTATGGGCTTGATTTTTCCCTTCCCATCAGGCAGCATTGATCAAACAGCACACTTAGGGTTTTTCAAGGTGGACATTACTACTGATGGCAACCAGTACTGGCAGCTACGGTGTAAAAACTGTGGCCATTATTTACCTGATTGGCCTCTTCTCCATCTCCCAGTGGTAGGTGTTCCATGATTTTTAAGGTATTTATACCCCAACAGGACCAAACCCCCCTCAGTGTCAGCGGTGAAGTGCATGCTTTCTGGTGGTATCAATTTAGTTGTTTAGTAGTGAGGAAGGACAGGGGGTGGGTAGATGATTATAATGATGTGTTACAGCTCAGATTGTAAATAAACTTTACCTGTTGGGTTGTCTGTCCACCTGCTTTATTCAGTCAACTTGGCGACTACTTTCTAAATTTACAAGTAAGTCTAATGAAACGACGCTTTAATATACAATTGATTTTAGGAGGTATGATGCACCTTTTAAAAATAAATAAATAAAAAATACACTGACACTTCTTAGAATACAAGTGTTGCCAAGTTGAATTAGTAAGATTTAACTATTGTGCAATGCAAATCTGAAAAAAATGGTTCTGTTAATGATCTCTCGCACATCTTTTTTTTAATCCTTTTATTCCGATTTCCAAAAAGTTAATAACCTCATACTGCCAATAACTTGGTTAATGTGCCATAAACATGTGGCTTTGTGTTGTTCATCAATGCCAATTATTCAGCAACACACTGCTCCAGTGCTTATTCACTTGTTTACATTGTTGATGTAATTGTGTTGATGATTTTACTGATTAAAGCAATTAAATAGTTGAGATTGGACTTTGGAAGCATGTTGTTACCAAGGAGACTGTGACTTTAGTTTCCTTCCCCTCGTCATTGGTAGTGAGTCTGACTCTGAGCAGGAAAACAACATTCCCTCGCACCCCATGCCTGCTCTTACTGTAGTCCCATTGGGCATTCACACTTGGTCTGCGTGGGCAGATGCACTCTGTAAGTAAAGGAGCAACATACAGATGTGAAAGTCTTCAGATTTTAAGCACGGAAGCAGCAGTGGATGTAGTAACAGAACAATCATTGTGTGTTTCTCTTGTGGCCCTCAAGCCTGCATCTTAACATCACAGTCCAGACATCCTGTGTGAAAGAGATGACAGACAGACAAGCGGCTTCAAACCAGCATCGGCCTCCTCAAGCAATTTTACATACGCTATGTGAAGGACCCCAAAAATATATTCTACAACGCATGGTAATTTGTGTTTTTAAGAATCGAGCTGTAGAGAATGAGAAGCCAAACATAGCTAGTGGGTGTTGATGTCCGTTGCGAAGGGTCACTCATACCCCTTGTGCGTACTAAATGGAGATGTTGTGGTAGTCGATGGGCATGTGTTCAATTATAAGAGTGTGTTTGTGTGTGGGTGGGGGGGTGGGGGGGCATGGCACACAGAGGAGTACAACTAAGACCTTTTCTCTCTCACACTCTCTGCCAGCCATCCAGGGTGAGTTCAGTCATTCCAAGCCGCTCCAACCGCCGTGTCGCTAAATCGATGTAACCAGGAGCTGGCATAATAGACCCGCCTCATTTGTTTCCTGGGCTTACAGTGACATGGTTCACCATGACCTCAGACTTAACAACATGTGCTCGTGCCACGAACCGTCCTTTGCAGCAGGGGGTGTTTTTGAAGGGTGCCCAATCTTTTCAGAGGGCATTGTGACACAGATTAACATTGTGATTCCTTGTGTGTGTGTGTGTGTGTGTCTGTCCATGCAGAGAAAGCTGTGTAAATGTCATGGCCTCCGTAGAGCAACCCATGGTTGTGGTAAGCACCCTTTAACACCTAGAAAGGCAGAGATAGCAGAATAGCAGAGCTATCTCTTTTTCTGTCTCAACCATAGTTAGACGCACTTTATTTTCAGACATGCATGCACACACACACACACACATTCTTGGGGACAGACCCGGTTTTTCTTCACTGTTCATGTAAGAACAAGGCCAATAATAATAATAATAATAATAAATACATTTAAACCAATACTGTACAATATGTTTGATTTATAGTATAAAATACATTACATACAAAATATAGTGTTGCATTATTAAAATGCAACCATAACATGACATTACCACATATTGTGAGAAGTTTGATATTGTAAGTGTTAAAGTCACATTTGTTCAGCCACATCAGACTCCAGACAAGAGAATTAAAGGGTAGTGATGTTCTGCAGTCTGACAAAGAGGCTTTTTTTTTCATTTATTTTTCAAATTGTGAAAATTGAGTTAACAATGTCTCATTACATTTCCGACTAAAGCAAGGGACCTTTGGGGTCTGATCCATAGATGAGGATGAGCACTCTTGTTCTGTCGTGTCTCACAGATGCACAGAGAAAAGGTCCTTAAGAATATGCTCCTCGCACTTGGACAGGAGGCTCAATTATGCCTGCCACGATTTCAGCAGAGACGCACAGATACCCGTCATGTTGAGTGGGTTTGCAGGCTGTGGGCGGCGTGCCAGGGGAAGGTCAGAGTGCCTATCTTGTATCCAGATCTGTCGGCTCTGCTCCTACATGTGTTTTGTCAGTGCTGTGCGGTACGGAGGAATCCTGAAATAAGAGTGCTGATTGCTGTGATTGCTGCGCCGCCATACACCAAGTGTAGTATTTCTCAAGAGATGTGGAGGTATAGAATATCTTTTGTTTTTTATCGTTTTTGAATAAAGTTGCATTTTTTTGATTGAGGGGATGTAAATAATTCATTCAACAAAAGAGATGTATAGCTTTGGTTCTATTCAGGTAAAAGGAACGGCATCGCAGGCCAACTTTCTTTTAATAAAAGCAGTAAATGTACAGAGAAATGCTAAATTCTCTATCCCAACATAACACACTTTGTATTCAGAGCTTTACACAATCAGTCTGTGAGTCTGTTCATAATTCATACAGAGTAGGGCACTAAACACACCATGAAAGTGGGTGCCAGAATGAGCAGGGGGCTCCCAGGGGATTCCCATTCCTGCATGTGTACCGTATCCATACCTTTTCTCAGGTCCCATCTGTTTGCCTGCTCAAATCCCTCTGGCCTGTGCTAAACACGCTGCCGTACACTCCCCCACGATTGGAGAGGGAGAAACGAATGGGCAATATTTGGTATTTAAATGTGGTCTCTGTGATGCATGGTGTTGCTCTTATGAAGCTATATCCCTAGAGTAACATTTAGCTACTGCTGAGCAGGTTACACATGCGGCTGGGTGAGTTAGCGGCACCCACACACTGTAAGTTGAACAGACTGGGAAATGAATAACAGAGGAAGTTGAGAGGGAATAAGTAATGCTTCACCAGCAGGCTCTAGTTGTTGTGTATATGAGTTACTTTGTAAGACAGAATTTTCTCTGAGGATGCTCATTTCCTCATGACTCAGTTCACTTTGTGAGGCAATTACCCTTCCAAAACCCCAAGCACCCAATCTCTTCAGCTTCAACACAACTCTGGATACAGGCAAAAACACTGCTTCTGTCAGGTTGAACGACTGATTATAGATCTGAAACGGAAGCCATGATGATTACTGTACACGTGCACCTCAGGAGAGGGGCGTTCCTCTTATGTTACGAGTGTGACACCGTCAAACCACCTCCATGCGGTGCCTGACAGGTGCAGGGAGTTGGGATTTTCTGGATTGTCAGCAGGGGCATTGGACAGGATATCACGCCCTCTGATCCCACACACTGTCCCCTGCCGACCGGAAAGACGCCTGCCTTTTGTCTCTAACCCACTGTTGACAAGTACCTCTTACTGCCATGTGGTCTCCTGGGGCTGCTGTCATGGTGAATAGAGCCCCCCATCACAGACTAGACTGTATTAATACCTACTACTCTTCTTACACCCATTAACAACACGGGGAACTTGTTCCCAGAGGATGTGTTCATAGTTATGGCAGCCAAGATCAATTTCAACATGACAAATAAATTCGAAAGGAAGTTCATTATGTGACCAATTCGAGAAGCAGGGCTCATCTCAGTTGTCTTGGTTGTATTAAAAGTTTGGCCATTTGGTTGGACTTATTTTATTTGAAACTGAGGTTGGCCTTATGTGTTAGGTCTCTAATTATACTTTTAAATTGTTAGCTGGAGCCAATACCAAGACGACAGAGAAATAACATAGCATCTACAATTTTTTTTTAAGCATTCTGTCAAACAAAACGGAGATCTGCTTATAATATCTGAATAAAACGGACAATTCCCAGAACATAGCGAGACTGATGCATATCTCAGCCTTTCAGGAGAGCTGTTACTCTTGTTTCTTTCTCTTAGCTGATTCCCACTGATGCATTTGTGTGGGCTGTTCCCAGGTATTGCAGGTTAATGAGGAGGAGAAATGTGGTTTCTGCCCATATCTCCTATCTGCCTGCCTGCCTGTCTCGGCTGCTCAGGGTTGTCACGGTGCTCTGCGCTCCTGATGTGGCGTATTAGGCAGGACAATCGTTATTAAGCACATTTCAGGCTCAATTACCACTCAAATGCACAGCCATCAAGGCTCCACCACGGGCTCCCAACAGATGGTTGCGGGTGTCAGATAGACAGGACTGGTGATGTCTTCGTCAGACTAGGTGCTGTAGTGTAAAAAGACCATATTGACACAAAATCAAGCTCCTAACAACACTTGTCACTTTTTTTTCTTATTTTATTCATCACATCATTCACCACAAAAACATTAAGTACAACAAGTTATGAGACACTGGTCCTCGGTCATCTGTGCAGCCTATCCTTCATGTGCCTGGCTTATTTGAATAACTACGTCTGCATTCAATAATTGTGGAGCCAGATGCATTCTCTTTAACATTACGTCTCTCTAGATTAGATTACTATTTAGTAAAATGACTTTAGATACTGTATGACTGTATATTTTTTCTCATCCATTTTAGGTGTTTTGATATAGAGGGTGGCTGGGAGTAATCACAGGTAAGGCCTGTGCTCATAAAAATAGACAAAATGAAAAAGGGTGCAAGTACTGTTCAAACCACATATTTAAAAGTAACAATACACTCTGTGAAACAAGCTACAGTGACCTTTGATTTTAAATTTGATTTGCTACTAAGCCGAAGATATTTTTTTCTTTTGTCACTTTCTCTCATTCATGTTCAGGGAGTTCTTTTAACTGAATTACAAGACTGTTTTGTATTTTAGAAGGACAAAAAAAAGACTAAATTGAGACATTAAAGCGTAAAGTGTATGGTTCACAGTGTATGTCTGTCAAGTCATGTTTTCAAAATCTAGACAAGTGAACAAGTAAAGACTTGAAAGAAAGGTCTATTGAAAGCTTGATATTTTTATAATGAAAAGTAATTTAGCTTTGGAATTTTCTGGCTTGAGAACAAAATGGTGCACCGTCCTTTATCTTTGATAAATTCATCATACAAAGGGATTTTATAATATTATTGGCAAAACGGAGTATAGTCTAGAAGACTATGCCACGAGCCTGCCAAAGTAATCATTGAGTCATCGGTACTGATAAACTAATATATTACTTACGTTTGCGCCATGGGAACATAACATTTTAGGCAGCCCTTCATTTTTTCCAACTAAAAAGCCTTACACTTCTACTTTGTACTGAACATTCTTTGCTCCTTGCAAAAATACTAAGTGGAAAAAAATGTACATTGCATCCTCATGTTTCCATCTGACATTAATGTTCAGAGTCTCAAAGCATCATCGTAGTACTGGAGCTTCCCTTATGAGAAAGACTGTCACTCCAAGGTAAAAGTCCAGCCAAGGATTTGTGTGTTGTGCAGTTTCGAAAAGAGATGTTACATAGCCCTCAGATAGTGACTCACACTGTGCTTTACAGACAGCCAAATTATATAAAGATAATCACGTTCAAAGATAAGCCAGTTGCTGTTTCCCCCATTGCACGCAATGTTACTTAGTCACTTTAGCCTGTCAGGGAGAATTACCCATGGTGGAAGTGAAAATCTAAATCTATAACTTAGGGCAACATTTAAAACCTCTCCAATGAGGAAAGGACTTTGTTGTCGATCAGCGTTTGACTTGTGTGCCGCCAGCAAAAGGTTATCATATCTATGATTTTAAATTTGATATACCTCAAGACCATAAGATCATGTTTAACTTTTATCTTTAAAAAAGTCTAGATCTAAATCTCGTCCCAACCAAAACACAACCACAAAAGTGTATCTGACGATGTCTTTACTTTGCATTTGTTTTTGTTTGATCTCATTTTTAATAATCTCAGCATGTTTTGAAGCTTGTAAAGTATCTTCACTTCCTCCACACTGATTCAAAATATATCAAATATTTAATTTATACACATTTATTCCAAAACACTTTCTTGTGATGCGGCAAATATGAAAATAACCCCGAGAGCTGCATGCTTTGGATGATTATGATAATGCTGATCTGCTAATGTCATTTTGACTCTGAGGCTGAGGGAGCTATCATAGTAAGTAACAGTCATCCCAGCAAATCAAATCAAGAGCTTTGGTTTGTCTCCAAAACAACCTAGAGATATAACAGCGACGATCTTTGAACTGTAAATCACATTTGAAAGCTGTTCACGTCTCCAATTTGCGTGTTTTAGATACTTATCAGAATGTCTCCCGTGTGAAAGTGAATGTGTTGAAGAAGCTACAGTTAGCCTATTTAACCACCCACCCGGGCCCACACCACCCACCTCAGCATCTGAGTCACACTCTGCATTCTCTTTCAGATGGGCTGAGCAGGAGAATTAACAGCGCAGCACAGGACAGCTCAGCTCCGCGTACTTGTGAGTGGGTGGAACAGCCTTATGGCTTCAGTCATTCAACCAACCATGAGGGCATCAAAGAGACACAAGGAGAGAGAGGGGGAGAGAGCGAGAGAGAGAGAGAGAGAAACAACAACTCCAAACGAGATGTCAAACAAAGAATATGAGAATATGAGGGGGAGGTGAGGATCCATAGACAGAAAGTGAAATAAAAAAGCCAAGAAGGAGCAGGACAGACAGGCCAGACACCAGAGGAGCGAGCATATAGAGAGGCGAAGGCACAGCAAACAAAAGAAACATGACAAACATCCTCTTCTCTACGTCCATACCTTGACACACAGGCAGCCACTGTTGAGAGCGGTAATATTACCTCCACCACAACTCAACTCAAATGCCCAAGAACTTCCTTCGGCAGGATTGTTGGCATGAGCGCTGAAGCTTTTGTTCTGCCAAATAACGTTAGGAGGTGGGCAGGCAGAAGAGACAGGGCCCGCTTCTGAGATGGCACGGATGCCAGCAAAGAATGTGTGAGACCAGTTAAACACAAGGAGGGGGATTGTATAGAAGTGACAGTTGAGCTTCCCGTGGTGGACACTAATGCTATTGAGATTCTGTCTCGTGTGCATATTTTAGAGATTTACAGTATGTCAGCAATGTTCCCAGTGATGAGCATGATTTAGGAATGTTTATTACTTGAATGACTATTAATTCATCTTCTACTCATTCTGGATAGCACATGCAAGAGGTGATTAAAACTAAGACGCAATGTTTTCACAAGTTTTCGTGATCAACTAATTTCCTGCTATGCTTTATTTCAAGAGTTTTTGAAAGAAGACCGAATGTCGACACCAATACATTTCCTCTCCATCCCTTTTTCTGCCTGCATATTTGCCTAAAAAATGCATCTTTCTCGAATACGTCAACTCCTTTTTTTTGTTTTGGCTATAGCAGCCATCTCTGAAAAGCCATGCACCACTAAGCTTCTCTACACATTGAGCCCCTCAATTCTCAAAATTGATCCTATCTTACTTTAAGTCAGGCCTTGACTAACTGTCAGCAAAAGCAGTCTCCTGCTCTTTTTTTTGCATTATGTATCCTTGTATTGTTTGTTCATTTCCAATGTCCTCCAGCACTAAACAGATGATGCATCTTCTCAGCTAACTGTGAGACCAGTACTTCTCGATAGCTCCCCCTGATCCCATCAAGGAATCTTTGTTCTAACTGCTGACACTATAATGCTTCTGTCTGATCAAAAAGCGGATGATTCTTAAGCCATGGAGAGAATGCATGTTGTTCCATCCCCATGACTGGGTGAGCGTTGTGTGTGTTAATGTGATTAGTGAGACATTAACGCCTCCATGCTCAACCAGGCAGACGCAATAACAGGCTTGGTATAGAACAACTCTCTCACTTTCATGCTCTCTTTCTCTTAGTCTAAATCGAGGCCGCCATGGACCAACCCGAAAAACATTCAGTTTTCTCATCACAATCTTTGTATGGAAAAGGTAAACTAAAATGGAAAGATTATGTAAGAGTCAACAATGGGGAAGTTCAAATCATCATGCTAGCTAGTGTTGCATCTCCAGTCAAAAGAACCACAGTTGAATGCATACACCAGTATTGACACATTTCTGCACTAATATTGTTGTTTTAAGTGCATTATTGTAATGTGGGTATATCCTACATTACATCCAGTATGTGCAACTGTAGTCCCAAAGAGAACATTTATTTTCATGACCGTGAATGTAGCTAAACTCTTGCTTTTGCACTACCAGTGAGAATGGTACAAGGTGCAGTGTAATGTGATGGCAGTGTCATGCAGATGAGGTGGCCTATGACACCTCTCCTTTTGTTTGTATAAACAGTACAACAAGGAAATATTGAGTCCTATGTCCTATCAATAGCTCCTGGGCCATCTGAAAGTATGAATTAGGGAACAGGGACGTTTCCGGGGGAGAGGCACGACTGCCCAAGTACCAAAATGGGTTTAAGTCGTCTCCTAATTCTATTGCAATTGTATTGTTCTGCTTTGTGCATTATTTTTCTGCTAATATGCACTGCCTGCAATGCAGGCTCCCAATCGAATAGGGGGAAGTTATTAGGTAATGATTGTGTACACATATTACTTAATGTGCACACATCACCTTTCCCCAGTGTCCCTGTCACTGTACACTCGTACAAGGGTCCGCTCTTACACGACTGGGTGCTATTTTAGCCTAGCAATGGAAACGAGCAGTGCAAGGTGCTTGGCCCAAAATATATGTCAAAACATTGCAAATGGAATGCAAAATTGATGAATGTTAACCGAAGAGTATCAATATGTGAACGGACATTATTTTGTTCACATTGTTTATATCTACAAAGTGTTGTTGCATGATCTTGCCCTCGTTGCTTTATACTGTACAGTATGTAAGACAATGCCCTGTGAAAAGGTGTACATGTATGAGAGCGAGGGAGGCAGAGTGATGACTGTGTTCGAATAAAGGAGATCCATCTTGAACCCACTTCCTCAGAAGAACACGCTTGGCTTTCACTTCACTCCTCTGAGGACTGTATACTAGGAGCCCCCATCCTCCCTCCCTTCCATATCCACATTCCTGCCTCCCTTTTTCCTACTCACTCCTTACCCCTCTCTTCCTTTTCCAACCCCCTCAGCTACTGTAGCTAGCTAAAATCCTCTTCATCACATGGCACATAGAAACCGATAAAAAAAAAAAAAAAAAAAAAAAAAAAAAAAAAAAAAAAAAAGTGGAAAAAGGAGATTGGCCAACACACTGAAGGAGGTGCAGCTTGAGAAGAAAGGGGAAGGAGTGAGAGTGAATGAGGTGGGGAAATGCCATATTGTGGGAGAGATGGAGAGTGAGTCTTGAGAAGCAGACTCGGGGTCACTGTGTAGGCAGCAGTGCGTTGTTTGTTTTATCAGTGCCCCACCGGCGCTATGGGATGGGGTTTGAGTGAAGGCCAGTGGCCACAGCTTTCCATGGAGGGTCCAGTGATGAATGTTCAGAGGCAATCTAGGACACTGCAGCAGAAACACCATCAATTCAGTAGCCGTATCACAGCACGACTGGGAGGAACTGTACTGTGGAATGTGTCTTTGTATACGTCCCCAAATGTGTGTACCTACAAATTCCATTGTGTTTAAGAAAGCTTGTGAGTGTGTGTGTGTGTATAAACCTCGTATGGGGGGAAGGGTTAAAGGATTACAGCTGTCTCTTGGCTGTGGGAAGTAGCTGAGCAATGCTTCCCATTGGTCATTCCCATGAACCCTTGCTCTTTAAGGGGCACAGTGGGAGGCAACAGTGAGGACAGAGGAGTGTATCACCACTTACTGGACCATACACAGCCAAACTGCCAGCCCAACCTTGAGAAAATATCTTTTGAATATGTATACATTTTTGACACATAAATGACTGATGGCATCGTTTGCCGCATGCACTTTTATGCAAACCGAGACGACAACTTTCTAAAACAATACACACATGTTAAAAAGTCCTAAATTTGCTCATACTTGTTTTATTCCCACTCTCCAACTATGGTTTACCCTTGGCCTGAGCCCAACACTCAACTCATCCCTGCCACACCACCAACCACTCATCAACAGGTTTTTCTGGATGTGAGGTCTGCCAGGATCTCTCTGCGGAGGGCATGATTAGGACGGGAGGGGTGGGCATTACGCCTCAAACACCAGCCAGAAAAAAGACACACACGGTGATAAGGGCAAAGAATCCCTAGCACGTCATTCATTTTACAAGCTTTTCATGGTTTAACTCCTTTCCCCTGTAGCAGAGCACATTTACTGTGAAGGAAACGGCACAAATAATCATGTTTCCTTTGCCCTAACTGTATCAAAATGTTGTTTGGGGAGCTTCAAGAGATGGCTAAACTTCGCAGTCCCTCACTGTCGCAGAGATAGAAAGGATGACTTCACAGAGCTTTTCCTGAAGGAGAAACATCTTGGCTGAATGTTTCTCTTCCTGGCATTAGCTAGCTGGATGTCTCAGTTAAAGCGTATAGCCTGTGGAAAATGTTTCCGTAATTTATTTGATCACATTAAAATTGGGAACAGATTTGTTTGCTGTGACAATGTTTGTTGAGTCAGGGGCAGCCAGACTGTCTCCCACAGTGGCCTGTTGGATTTGTGTGAAGCTACAGACAAGATGTCTGTAGGCCTATACAAACACCGTACTTTACCTTAACCGGCGCTGTCAAAGAATCTGTTCGTATGGCCCTAAGAAAATATCACGCATACGGAATGTTCCTACCTCATCATCAACTATTATATGTTTCAACCTAGAATCCAATTATGATTATTAGTGCTTTTTTTATGCATAGAGCAATCATGACCACAAAATGTCCCATTTCTCCTTTAGCCTAGCCAAATATTCCACTGTTTTGGAAATATAACTAATGGGATGATCAAAGGGCTCTTTTACTGGTGAGCCAAAATATCCCCCTATCACCTCACAAGTGGTTAACTTGCACACGCTACCAATCTTCAAATGCATTTCCTGTCTCTGGACAGCTGATGCATTCTCAGAAATGTAACTAAAATGTGTTATTGCATTAGTATGATCCATGCTTCTGTATAGTTGACTCTGTGTGGAGCGTTATCCCACCATGCCAGTTAGGATGAATGGTAGCCTCTCATTTAATGTGTAATTTCTTGGTATTTTTGAATTCACACCCAACCCTCTCACTTCAGAGACCGTTTGAAGCTTATGACACATTGTCTGCTGTCCAAAGAACGCAGGAGGAGACTCAAATGAGCAATGGCTAATATTCTCACATTCTTTACATAGCTTGCACATAAAGGTCATTAACAAATTGAAGAAAAAAATGATCTCACAATGGCTAACAGTCTTTATTTAAAAGGGGCTAGGTATGTAGATGCTTTAAAAAAGTGATATAAGAAAATGTTATATAGTCAACGTCCACCTTGAGTTCTTATTAATGTCCAATGCTGTGAATAATGAGATGGTATAATATCAGATGTAGTTATTATTCTTTTAAAGTCACACATTTAAGACCACAGGCCTCATTAGCTAAACAAACTGATGTGTAAATTAGTTTATTTCAGAAAGAGGCCTTGGTGGCTTTCATGTAGTGATTTCAAAAGGCACAGAGCGAGCATCAGTATAATTATCACAGAGACATTCACCCTTTTGTGTTCGTGCAGATGTCATTTGAGGAGGATAAGTGGTTTAAATTACTTTGAGATGACTGGACATCCAACTGAAACTTTAATCAAAGGTTAAAGAAGTATTACACTGTTGGAAATATGGTCTTTTCATAAAACTGGGCTGACTATGAGGTAGAAACAAAGGCGCAAATATTTTTCAAATTGGTGCTACATGACCAGAGTAAACCTGGGCTGTGGTATTTCACTTTGCTCAAAAGATAGAAAACCTATATCAACCAGAATGCACTGGGCTAGTTGCGCCGCTATCCTCACCAGCTGGCTTTGCTTGACTCTCGGCTGTGGCAACCTCTTCCTCCTCCACACACTGTAATTCAGAATCTCCGATTTCAGCAGTGGTGTGTCGTCAGGACCAGCAAAGCTTTCTCTGCTGGCCTAAACAGAATCACAAAATTATAGCTTTTTTATAATTTAATAATTTTTCACAAATACACTACATGTATTCTAATTTATTTTTCTCTTTGGCTTATTTTCTCATTGCACAGCTACTGTCTTCCTCAGTTGCTCTGCTTCCAGCCCGCAGCGCTCCTTCCACTGCAGCTTGTTTTAAGTAGAGCTTTTATCCAATCAGATTTCACCTCTGTGTCTCTAGGTAAGAAGAGAGGCCCGAGGCCCTCTAGGTAGACTTTGCAGATTAAATTATATGGGCACGATATTGTTAATTGTCATCGTGTTCAACCAATCAGATCTTTAGTTTGACATGTTGGGCGTATTCTTTGACGTGCCAGAGCTACCGAGGTAGTCTACAAGTACGTCAGCATTAACGTGCGGCTGGCTCAGCAATAACGTGCGCTGTGATTGGGCAGTGGGCTACCGTGGCTGTTTTGATGCTGAAGCTAGCTAGCAGAAGTTAGTAGTAAGAGTTCAAGTTGAAAGTTATGACATTGACATGACGTTTTTAGCGTTTTGCTTGGTGTAGCTTTGTTTTTTTAACACTCGATGGCTGAAGGAGGATAAACAGATTTCTCAAGGATATTTCCAGAAAAACTGGACATCGTAAGAAAGGGTCGGCCAACCCCACAGCTAGCAGCAGTGACCCAGCCAGGGAAAGGATTTGTACTACGAACAGTATTTCTGTCTGACAGCGTCGGAGAAGCTTTGCACATTTTATGGCTAAGAATACGTTTTATTTGCAACTGAGCGTCTTGGTGTTTGGAGCTACGCTACGCTAACCTGAGTTGGCTAACCAAGGCAGTAACACGACACCATAGCACGACAGGACACTTACAAGCTACGGTGCTTTTGAAAACTTTTGGAGAGACCCGAGTGGATCTACAACTCAACGGACACGTTCGCAGGAGGACCTCTGGCTGGAACTGAACCGCACCGATGTTCTATACAACCGCGTCATTAAACTCTTTGTTAACAAAGAAAGGAGGATGGACTTTGTCTTTAAGTGAAAAGCAGCTTTGGTAAGTGAACTGCCTTTGTGTTTTTACATCTGCAGTAGCGTTACTATTGTTCATTTGTCTATGGTGTCGTTTTTATGATATGGTTAATATTGTTCCCTCTGATGTGAATAATACTTGAATGGCCCGTGCTCTTCAGTTTGCGGAGGAATACATGTTTTAGCGCCGCAGTGTTGCTGGATTGATTTGTCATGCTTTGTTATCATATATGTGACTGGTTCTTGTGAGTTTGTTCTTGTCATTGTGTTAATTACATTGATTCTGACTATATGCATTGTCCGTTAATGACGAAGCATCCCGTCATAAGCGGGGTTAGGGTCGGACATTTGATTCTCTGTTTGGGGTTTTGTTTTGTTTTACAAAGCCAGAATTATGGTCTGGAGAAGTGGGGACTGTGTGTGGCCTAGTGGGGTAAGCAAGTTTAGCATAGCGTGTAGAATGTTGTTCTTCCGTGGTGGGAGTGTCTGTTACATCGGGTGGGTTGCCATGTTGAGCGCAGTGGCTCCAGTGGCTTATATTTCCCACAATTGAAGCTTCAGCATTTTCCAAATGCACTAGTATTATTCAAACGTATTGTTAGGTTCGTAATGCGTACCGAACCGTGAGTCTTGTATGGAACGGTTCAATACAAATACGTGTATTGTTACACCCTTAGTCTGTGTGTGTGTATGTATGTATGTATGTATGTATGTATATGTGTATATATATGTATATACACTGTATATGTGTATAAAATAAATAAACATCTATTCCACTGCTGTTAATGGTAAAATAAACAAAGTATTCTGAACAATGCTTTCCGTTTTCTCTTTTTTTTATACTGATTTAATGTTACACTATCAAACGTGAGTAAACATGCATTGCAAACTACACAGGGGATTTTAACATTTCACTGAAAGACATTTGGAGGTAAGAAGGTGGAGAGAAAGGTCTCTGCACATGTATATCGTTGGGTGGGCAGGAGGAAAGTCTTGAATAGACAGCTATTCAAGATCGGGCTCAAAGACCATGGACCTCAATGTCACTGCCAGTCTAATACAGACGCCAGAGGAATATTATGGCTCTGGCGGAAATTAATTGTGGGCAAAGAGGGTTCCTCTTGTAGCTCAAGACAACACTGGTGTCAAAGAGGGAATAAGGGCAGCTGCCTCTGGGCACGGGCCCATGCCAAGTAAACATTAGGCATAACCCGCCAAAGGAATATTTTGTAAGATGTGTTTGAGGCCTCACCTAGAGGTTCTTTGATTCTTATTCAAAAGGGAAAATAAAGGCTTCTTGATAGTTTCAGGGTTGGAGCGGCAGAGACAAGAATTGGACTTGACAAGAAAAACACTCATAAAAATGAATGAGGCCCTAAAAGGCTTTGAAATAAGGGCTCTTTACATTGAACTCTGGATTAGGAAATGGAAAATCCTTAACTGAATTCTTTATTTCAGCAACACGCCAGTGACGAAAGCTTGCAGGAAAGGCATTACTTTTCTTCAATTACACTTAAAGGTTAAACCATCATCTTTGTTATCAAAATGTCAACCCGCTGTTAAGATAGTGGGATGTCCACATTTCTAAAGCTTTTACCTTTGCCGAGACATCAAACTCTCACAGCTGGAGTGTACATCCCTTCTTGCTGATAAGGGGATAACAGGGGCTCTCTGGGAGTATAACGCAAGGCCTCTGGGTGGTCGAGTGGCCTGTGTAGAGAGGCTACTTCGCATTGACCACCACAGTAATGGACTAGCGGAGCAGATATCATTATCATTATCTGTCATTTGTGATAAAAGTGTCAAGTCACTAAAAAGACCATATTTGGACATGAGGATTGGTCACTGTTTGGTCTATATATATATATATATATATATATATATATATATTTATTTATATATATATTCAGATTATCTTTTCATTCAAAGTGCACTCACTACTAAATACTTAAATAGCTGCCTGTCAGACAATTGCAAACCTCCGGTAGCTCCAGATCAGAGTGTGAAATGTAAAAATATGGAGTTTCTATGCTTTCAGTGCATTGTCAGAATAATATCTGATAATTTCAATTATCAAGAAAAACACTGCTCAGACTATGCCATATGTGTATGTGATTGTCTTTTGAAATGTGATATCTGGAATGTCACCTTTTTGTTTCTCACCTTCAGTCAGACCACTGGGAGAGCACACACAAAGGTGCCAAATTGTCGCCTTTTTTTTTCTCAAGCTGGGTCTTATTTTGCATTGCCTTATATGGCTGTGATGATCCTTGTGATTTCATGCTATTGCGGTCAAATTCACTAGAAGAGAGGCAGAAATAGTGGTTATTTTATGACTTTTATTGGATAAAAGAGAGAGAAATTTCCAGAATTGTAGGGTGAATGATATGCAACAAAGATCTCTGGTCAGACGTGTACCGATGTAGTCAGATCTTATGATTTCATGTAGGTCCTGATGTAGCTGATCTAGATGGATCTAGAGTGATATAGACAGAAGTTAAACGGAAAATGCAAGTCCATGCTCTATTTTGCAATCTGATCTGATCTGCAGCCCCTGTCGGCAGGACATCATCATTTGTGTCTGCCTTCCAGACAAATCACTTTAAAATATAAATTGCACGCATCACAAATGTGTGATGTGACAACGCTAGGGTTTGGTTGTGGTTTGGGTTAAAATGTAAATTTTGTTAAGATTAATTAAAGGATTTTTTTTGTAGTCATTTTTACAAAATTGAATATGTAAGTGAAGGTTTCTGAGCGATCATAGTTGTGCTTTAAAAAATAATGTTGAATGTCTGTTGGAAACGGGAAACTGCAGTCTCCTGTGTTGAAATCTGGGGTTTTGTTGACCCATTCATCCGTCCATCCACCCCAACCTCCGCTCTGTGGACTTTGCCGCTCTAAAGCCAGTTACCTGACTTCCTCCTTAGCTCCTGTCATCATTACTACAGCTGCCAGAGGGCTGTGTAACTTCAATGTAAACATGTTGTTTTGGTGCCTCTGTTAAAACTACTAATGTGTTTAGGTTTTAACATAAATCCCATTATAAAATACAACTATTCTCTCATTATCAACATAGTATGAAGGTATGGTTGATTCAGCCACCAGGCTCTAAGATATGTAAAAAAAGGAAAATATATTTAAATTTTGATTTCATAGAATTGGAACACAGCAAATAATTGTTTTAAAACATAAAGAGAAGAAATTAAATGATACAGCTATCAAGTGGAAAAGCAGACCCATGTTTCTGTTAATTATTCTATATTCCAAAGTGTTGTGTCTGGTAAAGGAGGACATTTGGAGCTAAGAACTTTTAAATTCCCACACAGTCTAACAATCCGTAGCTAAGCCAAACTTTTACAATGCTTATTTTGTGCAGCTCCTCTTACCCCCATAACGAGTGTAATTTCACACATCCTCAGCATTACCGCTCCTCTGAGCCACACCTGCACTACTTACAGACTGGTGGTGCTGATTAAAAAACAACTGACATCAGCAGTGGAAAAATGAACAAACGCCTCGTGTCACACTTCCGACCCCAGGGTGAAAGAGTGCAAATGAACGAGTGATCAGCTTACTATCCAATCATCTTTGTGTTGTAACTTCCCCTGTCTGCGCTTACCTGTGTCTGCAGCAAATGTCAGGCAGTGACTCCTTACCAACTATTCTTTCTTTCCTATCCTGCTCCCCCTACTAGTGGTGCAGCAAATCATACAACTCACGGTTCAGATCATATCACAGATTGGATCAGCACAAAAGAAAAAAGGGAGCAAACGTAACTTTTAAAGATCCCTGATTTTTGCCGCTGCTACTAATTGTCGATCATTGATGATCCTATTGAAAGATACAGATCCCTTTGTTGTCTGATTATAGCAGCTGGTCTACAAGGCTCCATCCGTCCCAAAAATCGTTTCAACCGCTCTGAAGTCAGTGTAAACCATCAGAAATTCTAAATGTTATCCTTTTACTTTGTTATAGTAATTTAGAGTGTTTTTTTTTTCTACATTAAAAACACAATTTCAATAATTTGGAAATATATGATTGTTTTTTTTATGGATTAGGAAAAATCTTGTCATTAGTAGTTTTAATGATGTATTATAAGCTGCTAGAGGCATTGTAAACCGGTCATAATTCATCTCTAATATCTATTTATGTTGCTGGGAAAAAAATATCCTTCAAACAACTGGATTTATTCAAGTTTGTCACAAACACTACATTTTACGGGATTAGATGTGAACACATCATGATAATGTTATAATTTACCTCCGCCCAATACTCATTTTCCCTGAACAGAGCCTAAATGTATCATAATGTAACCGAACGGAACCTTTGATCGTTAAACATTAGCAATGCTGCCAAACTTACTAGATCTTCTCCTCTCAATTTAAACACAGATTGGTTGTTTACAATGGAACATTATCAGAGATCGGCGACTAGAAAAGCATAAATGCCGATATTTTATCGAACGATCGTTAGTAAAACTGTATTTCACACTGTGATGGTTGACCTTACGCTTTGTAATTAATCTGCGGTTTAAATGCGTGCCGAACCGTGAGGGGCGATCCGTATCGACGGTGGTCCGTAACACCACTACCCATTTTATGTGCCGTGGGACTCTATGTGACAGATAGTACTGTGTAAGCCCTGCTGGTTCTTTTGACACTGAACAAAACACATCACTTAAACCAATTACAGTTGGAATTTAAAAAGTGGAAAAAAAGAAAAATGCTTTGTGACATGTATAGTGCCTTCATGCTGGTCTAAAAGGATTTCACAAACTTGAAAGTTTGCTGCCAAAACACATTGCACTGACAAGCTACACATACATATTCAAAAAACTAATGAGTAAACACAGATGTTAATTTGGAGTTGAGAGAAATCATCCTGACCAGAGTCCTCTGTCAGATATTCCCAGTAAACTGTCATTACACATTTGGGTCTAGCTGGCCTTATTGCATTCATCCCTGCCATCTGATTCAGCTCACCCTTTGGTCAATTGACAGCTGTGCCCCTATACATACATACAGTACATACAGCCTCAGATGAAAAGACTATAGAGTTAAGAATAACTTTGATATTGGGCAGTTCTGCTAAAGCTCAAATTATTTTCAGTAACGGTGACTTAAATGTTTGCTACCAAGCTTCTTTGATTGCTTTGACTCATACAGGTTGGGCAAATAAAACCACTTGGCTAAGGTTCATGAAAGAGCATGGTTAAATGTCAGAGATTGTAATCTGCCTGCCCTGACCTTCACACCCTTCCTTTTTGATGCACTATATGTTTATTACAGTATTTCCTGCATTTGCACTGAAAGTCGTAAAGGTAGCATAAGAAGTACTTTACTGCAAAAATAAAATGTTTTCAATGGCCCCTCCATATCTCAAAAATCCGACTTATTGTAGCATGCCACATCACTGTCATCTAAGTTGCTAGTAATAATGCTAGTTCACTAAGGATGTAGTGAGTGAGTAAATTGTTGTTTTCACATCATTCTGTGATTAATAGTGAATCTCCTGAGACACAGTTAACTCCAAAACTATCCGACACCTTTCTGAAGTTTAGCTACATTATATCTGGTACATCTGTTTTGCGCTTGCCATCTTCCAATACTCTGCACAATGCATTATTGCGGCTGCTGGCTCAAACACAACCAAGTGGTTACTGCTGGTGGCCTGGAAGGAATGCAGGGAAAGAGTCCCTTGACCCCCCCCCCGACCACGGTAATCATCAACTTTGCCAAGGCCTTTGACACTGTCCCATGGGCACATCTTGGATGTACTGGAACATAAGGGAGTGAATAAGCAGATACGGGTACTCATTAAGGATGCCTACAGAGGCTGATGGTGAGGACCAGAACAGGCGAGACAAGTTGGAGACAGTAGCATCTGCAATCTGCTGTCCCCTTGGCCAGGGACAACCCATCGACAATCTCGAAGTCCACAATGAAACCCTTGCAGAAGCTGGAGATACTCACCACCTACGCTCTTCCAAGGATACTGTACAGGGTGGATCCCAACAGGGTGGCCCATGGCCTGTTACACAAATGTAAAAGGGCATTCGTGCACAGGTTAAAAAGTGGCTGCATCTGGAGCCCCTTAAATGCAGACTCTGAACTTTGAGGGAGGCAAACCCAGAACTCAAGTGGTGCAGTGTGGTGCTTATGGGTTTAAAGGACTTGACTATCGCCTTCAAAATCACTGCTTACACTTGGAATATATAAAGTCACATGTGGAAACATTTTTTTTTTCTTTGTACATCAAGATCATCAACTACGGCACATTATCAAAAGTCTTGCTTTTGCATTTTCTGAATATACTGTTCAGTGCTGCAGCTTAATTGGCTTGATGTAAGCATCATTTTAATTTTTGAAATCGTCTTGCCCTCTCGTCGCACCGACAGCTGGGTCCGCATCGCAGGTATCCCAGCAAGCTTTATGCATTGAATCAGTCTCTTCCCATACACAATGAATGGGAGCAAAATGTGTCACCTGTCTGGTCGCGTGCAGTTGGCAGAAACCTTGGCTCTGCTCTCAAGCCCCCAAGGACATAGAGGTGGCATTTGGCTCTGAACATTTTACCCAAACCCTAATGACCTCAGTAGAAGAAGTGCTTAAAAGTATTTCTACTCCTCGGATGATAACTCTGCTGTCAGTGCAACAACACTGACACACTACGTGCAGCACAGGCGGCAACCTCCAGTTCTGGAGAGTAAATCAAATGCGGGAGTGTCTTAAACTGACCAGCAGGGGGCAACTCCTCTGGTTGCAAAAAGAAGTCCAAATTTACAGAAGTCTGTAAGAAAATAACCCTACTACTTACTTGATTTATGTCCTCAGTAAACATTGTAAACATGAGTTTATGGTCTCAGTGGCTAGTTTCAAGTATTCTTCATTACAGAATGATGTTCATTCAGTAAATTATGGTCCCATTTAGAGTAAAATAGACCATAAAGCCGAGTATGCTTTAGGGCGGGGCTACCTTGTGATTGAAAGGTCGCTACCCTACCAGAGCCATATATGACGTCTCTGTCACTCCTCCGCCACCTAAATGTGGTCACTTCATTCATTGGTGACAAAAAAGCCAAGATGGCGACGGCCATAATCCAATATGGCGACAGTCAAATTGCTCAACTCAAGGCTTCAAAATGGCAGTCTACAAAACAATGGGTGACGTCACGATGACGTCATCTACTTTTATACAGTCTATGATGCAGCACTATTAAGGATCCTTTCATTTTACATTTACAAGTAATTCAACACATCTAACAGATTTTAAAAAATGTAGTTAACAATTCTCTATGCCAAAATGTCTCCCTGGCACCCACATGCATTCAGTAGATCCAGTGAGTCACCTCATCATAATCACCTCCATTGTTTGACAGTACGAACTAAATAGCTTCAATTAAATAATAAATGACTCCATGGGTAATAATTAGATGTGGGTAATTTGTTTAATTAGTTCAATATGTTTGTACTGATACCTTGAATGTTGTTACAAAGGGCTGTTGAGAGTTTTTTTTTTAACAGGATTAAACGGTTGCAGAATTCTGCCAAAGAGAGAGAAGCATTTTGAAAGGACAGTGTAAACTGTGGGTGAAATAAGCAAATTCAGACAAATAAGAAATCAGTTTGAAGATCATCTTGTTGAGGAGTATCTGGTTGTTTAAGTTATTATGGTTTCAGTTGCAAATACAACGCAATCGGGATTAGACACGAGTGGAGCAAAAAAAGGGCATAAGAGTATGAAGGCAGGAAAAGACAGGAAGTAGAACGGTGAGCATGACCAACCAGCAACGCACCACCAGAGGTCAGCGACATTTGCTTCATCCCTCTGAAGGATAGTCCAGAGGTTGGTGACAGAGACTGGACCCCTCTGGAGTGCAAAGATGGTGGCGGAACCCCTCTGCTGGCTGGAAGCATGAGCAAGTGTTGGCAGGACTGCCAAGAGCAAACAAGGAAGAAGTGTTGGTCAGACCCATGATTGGGAACTAGTAGCAGGTATTAGCTGACCGCCGACTGGCAACCAGGAGCTGGTGTTGGCTGGGCCGCCGACTGGGAACAAGGCACAGCTGTCGGCTGCACCGCCAATATGAAACAAGGAGCAGGTGTCCGCCAGACCGCCCACAGAAAATGAGGACTAGGGTTCGTCGACGCAGGAACGTCTCTGTCAGCTGGGACCCCTGATGCAGGGACTGGTGAGACGTCAGCTGAGACCCCCAACGAAGGAACTGGCGAGACCTCGGCTGGGACCCGTTCACAGGAACTGGCAAGATGGAGCAAGGCGGCTTCAAGGATTGATGCTACATGCTTCCATCTAGGGATTCTGTTCCCTAAAAACCTGGGGGAGAGACTCAGTTTAGCAGGCTGCCAAGCACACTGGAGGCTACCAGGCAGGGAAACAGACTGGATGCTAGCAGGCCGAGGAGCGGACTGGAAACTAGCTAACTGGATGGTAGCAGGCTGAGGATTGGACTGATTACTGTGAACCTGGGGCTGAGGATCTGAGGTGTTGAGGAACTCTAGGTATCGAGAGTACAATATACAGTATCTGATTTATGAGCGCGGATGAAACCTATTGGGATCTCTTTAACTTGTCAAACTAAATACTACCAAGTTGTTTTTTGCAAACAGATCAGCTGTATCAGGTTGTAACTTTGCAATAGTGAGTTGTTTTCCAGGACAGCTTTCACTCATTTCAAATATTGGATGTCTGGAGCACCCCGGTACAGTATAGCTCACTCGGTAGGTCCGGCGCCCAATGTACCAAGGTTAATGGGGTCCTTGGTACATGATGCGCGGACCTTTGCCTCCTGTCATTCTCTCTCTCTCTCGCTCTCGCTCTCGCTCGCTCTTTCCCTTTCCGAAGCCAAAAATAATATCTTAAAGAAATTTTGGATATTTGTTGTAGCAAATAGACATTGCACAATGCTTGCTGAATTGTGTGGGTTTGTCATTAATATAAATGCGATAACAACGTGCGGGCAATGTCTGACCCTGCCACATGCCGGTGCGAGGTAGAAAGTCGTTTAGGAAGGAAGCGAATAACTGAATAATATAGTTGTTTTGATAAGCATCTTTCGTATCATGATGGTAGCACAGAGTGTGTTTTCTACAAAGTAAGTGGTAAAATGGCGCTGACTCAGGTTTGCACCCGATTTCTTCCTCAGCTGTGTTCTGCTCTAGTGAGCAACAGTCACCCAAGTGATTCTGACTCGGCTTGACCTAGGACAATATTCTCTCACCAGGTCCAGTTCCACCTCACTGGGTGCATATTGCCACTTATGCACTTAACAGTAGCGTGCTCTCTCTTTCCCCCTCTTCATCCTCTCTCTGTCTATCTTGCAGTTGTCTCAACAACTTCTTTTTGCACACTCCTCCCATCACTCACCCTTTCTGCTTTCTCTTTTTACTGTCTGTTACTCCAACTCTCTGTCGATTTGTGCTTATCAATTCTTTACTCGGCTCCCTAGCCATAATTTAATAATCAGAAGTAAGAAGCAGAAGAACGTTCTCCTGCTCAGTTTTTTTTCTTGAGATTTGCTCAGTCATTTCTTGTCCTATATGATTATTAGAGGAGAGACTAGTATTATTTCACTATTGAAATGTGATGCATGACATACGTGATACTGAAGCACTAAACAGTGAGGAAACTGACAAATTAACTTATACAGTATTTCTGACAGCTGTTGTAAAACAAAGCTTATGCTAACACAGCAGCACACACATACATATGTGTATGTACATACACGTACATACACAATAACAGACCACCTTGATCTGTTAAAGACACATCAAGAGATCTAACCCTCGCGACTCAGGTAAGGACCACAGTGGCAAAGTCATTGTTGTATCTCCTTCGAATGGTGTTAATATTTGTGTGGGCCATAAATAATGCTGACAAATAACCGCATAAAAAGAATTAATGAAAAGCAAACAGAAGTGGAGCAGAGAGATGCATGGTTATACAGAGTAGCGACAAATTACCCTGGGGGGGAGGGTGGAGGGATAAGGGGCTTCGGTACAGTCATTACTCTGTACAGCGAGTACGGTCTGGCTAACACCTGTGTTTCCCTCCGAACTGCCTCAGCCTAATTAGCCCACACACACCCTGGGGATCCTCCGATGCACAATACCTGGACTGAGGGTGAGGAAGGGAGGGTTAGACGGGGAAAGCGGGGAGGGCATATAAAAGTTTAAGGTAGAGTGAAAAATATAAAGCGTAGGTAGAAAGAATGGATCCTTGTAGTTTCTCAATGCGCTCTTCTGCTGATACCTGATTACAGAATGTTATCACGAGTTGGTGTCGTCAGAGAGAAGGACGGGAGACAGTGGCACAGGCAGAAGCTAACTGACATCTGCTGACAGCAGTGAGAACTGGAGGCTGAGAGGTGGAGCAGTCACGCTCCTCTCTGTTTCATTTGCACTCACCCCATGGTTCGGAAGTGTGGAATGAAATGTTTGTTAATTTCAGATGTCACTTATATTCTTGTTAAGAACACCTGGAACTCCTGCCCATCCTCCCACTCCCAGTGATGATAACACAATTCATTGCTGCCGTTCTTGATATCTGCAGGCTGACGGTCCATCGCTTACACTGAGGTGTCTTTCCAATAACTTCATGATGTAACACCTCTAATAACTGTGTATATATATATATATATATACACATACATATGATAATATATCTAATATATATAGTATATATATTTAAAATTGCATGATTTATAAACTTAATTCTTCACTTGGTTCAATACTTAAATATTGTGATAAGCACAATTATATATATTATATTATATATTTTTCAATTTATTATAGCTACAATTCACTACATTCTGGACATTGTGTTTCCCCTTCTCATATTCATCCTCTTCTCTCCATCAAATTTCACCGGTTGTGTGCCAATAAATGAAGTAAAATGTTCAATGCGTTTAGATTACAGCTCATCGATGCAGCTCGATGCCCAGAGGATGGAAAAGAGTCTGAGAGCGTGCGAGAGATTCAGCCAGGCTGGCCCCATTGAACTCTGGGTGCATCACAGTGGATGTTTCCACGAGTAAAAATGTATACCGTTGCATAAACGTAGGTGGACAACAGATGGAGTTCATAACAACATGTAATTAAAAGTTATTTTTGAGAAGTACATGCCTAGTTAATTATACTTATCTCTGCTACACGCTTGGCTAAAATATGACAATTTTTGTTGCTGTGAGGCACAGCGGAATGAAATAGTGTAGTTTCACATATTCCATTGTTCCAGTTTTAAGGATTGATCACTGTACAGAAGTAGTCTACAGTTTCCTATGCCTGCCTGCCTTTCTCTATCTGTCACAGTCCCTTTGCCACTTAACACACTGTTGCCAGCATAGCAAGACACAAAAAGACAAACGCACACAAGGGCACCGGACTGCTTGTGTCTGAGCAGGCAGGCACACACACACACACACACACACACACACACACACAGGCATTCATTCAAATGAATTGAAGTTGACACTCAAACATGGTGTCGATCACTTACTGATCTCTGCCAGGAAATTCTGTAAATGTGTGTGCGCTTACTTAGTGAGATGGGAGGGCACCGATCCCACACATGCTGACTGCAAAGACAAGCATGGATCACATTACCCTGTGCCTCAAGACCACACACACACACACACACACACATACACACTCTTGCTCTTGTGTTTATACATCTTCAATAGCTTTAACTGGCCATATGCAACTTCTGTTTTGTGAAACAATGTTAATTTTCCCTGAACCGTGTAACAGATTATTAACAAAACCAAGCTGTATTCATATAATCACATTGGATAACATAGAAAGGCAATAGAAGCAGTACTAATTAAATATTTTTAGTGTTCTATAAATCATATGTAAGTTTGATCTATATAAATAAATCATGAGGTCTCAAGATGGGTGGTTTGTGGTGAAGAAAATGACTCTTTTTCAAAAACATACAAGGTGTTGGAGTGAAAGTGTTGACGCAGAATAGTGTGAGAAAAAAAAGTAGAAATTGTGGTTTTCCTGGGCCTCTCCTTGCTTGAAGAAAGTACACCATAGTGGAATTTACTCAGAATATGCTTACTTGAATTTGCAGAGTATTGCTGACGTCAACAGAAACCAACTTGTGTTACAACCTTTTTATACCAAATATCCCAGTATCGAGGGGGTGTTAGTGAAATTTTCCCACTTCCTCTTAAAATCTTCTTATTTTTAAATATCACCTCTCACTTCCACCTTTCTTTTTGTATCTACAACTCTATCCTCCTCTCTTCTCCTCTCCTCAACACGGAGACGGATCTGAGACTCCTCTGGCGGTGACAGAAGTAGGCTGCGCACGCCACAGCGCCGGCCCAATCAGTGACGATCTGCATGGTAATGTGTGGCAGGGGCGGGATAATGAAGTTCCCAGCTTGCCGACTGGAAGGCTATCCTCCGGTGTGCTGAGTGATTTATCTCCTCTGTCAAGAGCCAGGACAGCCAGGACTTGTCCTTCCCCATGGTCCCCGGGAACAGGAGTCGAGCAGAGCCAGATAAGAGATGGAGAGAGCAGAGGGTCCCATTTGCTTGCAAAACATAAAGCAGGATACATACATTATATCAAAGCAAACAATACGATAAAGCCTCTTTAACTATTAATATATGATAGGTTTTTTTCTTCTTTTTTTGGGGGGGGGGGGGGGGGGGGGGTTGGGGGACCAGTGCAGTTGTTCGGGCGTAATAGTAAGTGGGACCTATGACTCTCCCCATGTTGTTTCACTCATTTGTCCCCTACACTGTCGGCCTATTCATCACACTCATCCTGCCCAAAGCAACATGACAAAATGCAAAATAACTCTCGTTCATGATTTACAACTCTTTTGCGATGTAGCCACGAACAAAACCCAACAGTGTTGTTGTCTATTATGCAGAATACAGGCCAAACAGAAAAAACAGTGACATGGTCCCGTGGTACTTGTTTGAGAACTTCCAGTATTTTCCTGCTCCAGCTGTAGGTGTGATCCATTAGGATAAAAGAGAGAAACGGACATGTTGTCAGCTGACATCTTGTAGTAGAATAGTCGTCAACTATTAAATTAATCGCAGACTATTTTGATATTATATTAGATATATTATTATTTTGTAAAAAAAAAAGTCAAAATTGTCTGATTCTAGCTCCTTAATAAATAGGAATATGTTCTGGTTTCTTTACTTCTTTAAGCTGAATGTAATTGAGGGTGTCGTCTTGGGCTTTGGGAAACACAGATAAACATCTTTTTATAGACGAGAATAATCGATTAATTGAGAATATAATTGACGGATAAATCAACAATGAAAATAATTGTTCGTTTGAGACCTATCTGCACCCC
This sequence comes from Anarhichas minor, assembly GCF_050575085.1. Classification (NCBI taxonomy): domain Eukaryota; kingdom Metazoa; phylum Chordata; class Actinopteri; order Perciformes; family Anarhichadidae; genus Anarhichas; species Anarhichas minor. The sequence goes on along the minus strand of NW_027466471.1, from coordinate 13,560,082 downwards.
ATCATTTCCTTTCCCCTCTCATTTTCTACATGCTCTTCTTGGCACTCGACACTGTTCCTCGTCTCTCAGGCCTAAAGACTGGTCACTTTAAATCTCTATCAGACTTGACCTTGGACAAAATCAGTCCAGTGAAGTACATAATGAGTTCATTTAGGTAATTAAGCATTCAGGTGGAATGAAAACAGGCTCACTGAATAGGCCTGAGGAGTTTTTTCAAAATAATCAAGATTCATAATACATCTAATTGGACTTTTTTTACCCCAAATAACTATTTGTATAGAAGATATCTCAGTTTAGGGACATTTCTTGGACAGATGCACACATTTAAAAGAAAATGAGACTTACACAAATTAACAAGATTATTATTATTATTCCTATTATGAGTCTAAAAAATATCCACATTTGATGTAGGCAATTAAAAGCTAACTTTTAATGCAAGAAATGAGTCCATCCAGACCTTTATCCTAGAGGTTACATGTATATAACCTATACACAGCATTTCTTTGGTCAACTGCATTTTAGCAGGAAACGGAATAGCTGCATGGAAGTTCAGGAAACAAACAAAAAACAATGTTTCGGTTCAATGTTAACCGTTGACTTTTTTAAATATTTTTCCATAATATTTCTTTAACCTTGACCTAGTGCTGGAACCACTTTAACTAACCCGAACAAGTTGCACTATGCTTTGGTTGCTTTGTATTGTAACGTCGATATCGTAGGGAAATATTTTGCGCATCCATACAGTAGTAACATTTTGTAACTTGCCTGATATTTATGAAAAATGTTCTCATTATATGGTTCTAAATGCAATGTGACTAACATTTCTGTCAACATGTTTTGCTGTTACAAATTGTTATATACATTTCTAAGAGACAGGTTGGTCCTATTAGGTACCTGTATGTGTGTTGTAGACAATAATAAACACAATGCAACTTTGTTGGCTATATTACATGTATATCTTATCAGCATGCAGAAGCAATGTCCTAGTTATGCATGGCTCTGTGTCAGAGGAGGGAATTAAAGAACATGCAGTCGGCATATCTTTGTTGATGTTGTGATGGTGTGCATTAAGATGGCGCCATGACCGTGTTTTTTGTTGTTGTAATTATCATAATCTTCAAATTGTCATATCCATGGTTGACTTCCTGTCTATTAATCTTGAAAACTGAACTTTTGAATCTTGTTCTGTCATGTCAGCACAATGAAGTATTCACCTTAACAATACCTGACTCAGCACTCAAACAGTTGCCCTCGGTTTATCCTCGCATAAAAACATCTTTTCGACAGGAGAAATGACACATGGATTGTGGTCCATGGTGCGCTGGTAATGCCCAATGAATAGGAGTAGGAGCGCCTGTGACAGGTTTTGTGTTAGATTATCTAAAATGAACCACTCTGTTTGTATGTAAAATATAGATATCTTCACTCGACATTAGAGACATTATCACACACATAATATTATGGAATTAATCTTTAATTACACTAACAATGTGCCAGTGTTTTTTTCTTTCACCTCTCTTATGTTTAATTAAAACAAATGAACAAAGCCAGGGGTTCTCATAACCTGATTTGACAAAGATCAACCTCATTTGGAGTCAATTAAAATATAATGCAGTGGAATTAATTATCTTATTTACACTGTGCATTATCTGAGCCAAGGTACATTTTGAGAAACACACGGGCTGAAAAGGAATTGTATCATTCTTAAAAAGAAAGTCATAGCATTTAAAAAAAAAAAAAAAAAAAGGTGTGACAAGCAGAGATTGACAGATTATTCTGGATAGTCGAGCACATTGAACGGTTGCAATTCTCCAAATAAAATGTGTGAAGACAGCATCCTCTAAAGCTTCTGAAACTGTAGAATAGTTCACACTTTAATTTGTCACAGCTCTAATTTGACAATTTCAACCTTTCAGTTACTTAATTATTTCAAAATGAATTCCTCTCACTAGAGTCTAAAGATATTGTTGGAGAATGTGTGTTGTGAAAAGCAGGTCTGGAGGCAGAGTTGTCTGAGGAGGAGCAGGAAGTGGGAGGGGCCTGGCTTGAGTAGAGCCTGTAAAGGGGGATTGAGTTCAGGTTTGAGCCCTTCTTGCCCTTACCGGCCCTAGAACCCTGCTCTCTACTGTACTCAACCCTTGTCTGAGTAAACATGTGAGTTCCTTTCCATTCAGGTGTTAAAGAGTTACCACATATTGCTTCCGTTGTATTAAAGTTGTGCATGGTAATAATATTTTGTATATATTTCTGCTTAAACACAGGTTGTGCCAGCGTCGTCTGCCCTACACCTGTCTACAGTACATCAGTTAAAGTGGATTTCCTGGTGTATCATTGTGCCTGACCGCACATCCACATCCGTATTGATTGTATTAACAACAAAAGCCTAGAACATTACATTTTTAAGTTAAACATTTCCCATGTCCCTCATCTCTTTATTCATTTATTTTTTTAATCAAGCGTCAGTGATAGGTCACAAAGAGAATGGAAAATGTTTTCCTTTTTGTGAGTCAAAAGGATCTAGTGTAACCCTTTTGTTCACTGCAGCTCATTATTAGGAAGCGTTAACAAGTCTGTGTTCAGGCAGAGGGAGAATAAGTAAACAGTAATTGACTCCTGGCCTCTCATCGCATTAGAGGGCCCAATAAAATGGGCTCTGCTTTCACGGGCGTGCAAGATGACTGAGGGAACATGCTTGTCTCATTTGTCATCAGAACCCCCTGAAATAAGCGTACAGCCTCAGCAGATGAACCATGAACTTGAACTAGTATTTTATAACAGACTCACTGTATGTCTCTCTCTGCTGCTGCATCTTTTTCTCTCCACTCTATCATCTGCCTCTTTGGTTGAAATAGCATTTCTGTGATCGCGGTTCACAGCGTAAAACAGCGTTTTAACATTCAATTGCACACACGCGTATAGAGTGTACAGTAAGTATATGCACATGCAAACAGTGTGCGTTGGTGCAGAGCACAGCAGCGGTCTGGTGGCAGCTGAGGCTGGCGTGTGTCTGAGCAGGCTCCTTAGATGCAGGCGAGGGTGAGGTTTGACAGCGTCAGCTTGGCTCTCCTAATGAATGTCTCACTTCCCCCGGCACACTCCCTTCACTCTCCCCTCGCAGGCACCTAGCACCCCTCCGCCTACGGGCCCCCACATCTCACCGGTCGACAGCTAGTGCCATCATTGGTATGACCTCATGGCCTCCCAACCTCGCCTGCGGAGCCAGTGTCACTTTGGTTTTGGCAAAGGCTGGGGTTCTGGGGGTGGTGTCAGGGCACTGTGAAGGGTAAATAGATTAATAGAAGCTAATGAGAGGCAGAGGAGCAGTACAGCCAATACATACAAATTTGTGTTTGTCTTTATCTTTTCTGTTTCGGTCAGACGCTAGAGGAAGACAGTATGGCAACACACACACACATAGTACTTAATGTCAGGGTGCTGCGCACTTAAACCTTTTTTTAGGTAAAGTCACATAACGTGAAATAATGTTTCTAAGTACTTCCATTAAAAAATGTAAACACATTTGTGACAGCGTTATGCTTCCTCAATCACAAGTCAGGTGGACGATGTCCCAACGATGAAGTAGAAGGTGAATAGAAGTAATTTTCTCTTGTGAGAGCCGATTAATCCATGACAAAAAGGATAAAACAACTTAGAAACACTTTATTATGCATGAATTACACACAAGTAATAATGTTTTGACTACTGTGTACTATTTTTTTTAGCCCCCTGTTGGTGTTGCTGTCCCCTAGCGCCTGTCCCCACAAAGTATAAAGTGAATTGTGTTTTTAAATTGTCTGTTGGTGTGCAAAAAATTATAATTGAATTACTGAGCAAGTCAGACTTGAATCTACACAACATTATGCATGGGCACGTACAGCGTAGTATCAGGATTTTACACATTTTACATACAGCGCAAGTGTAGCATTCAGTTACATTCATGGCTTAATGAAGTGGATAGAAACTCACCCTGAACATGTTGGTCTTTCCAGTGACAAAGTGGAAACACTGTCAGTGTTATTGGTCACTCAGGCACTAATAATGTAATAGTTGTGATCACTGGATGAGCTTTGATTATCCCTCACTCTAGTAGTTTCTATCTCTCCCACATACACAGGCAGATATTCACACACTGATTGGTTGAATGCACACTCTACATGAGCCTACTATACTGTACTGTAGCACACGTTGTGTACATCGCCATTGTTTCAGATGGTCACTGAGATGTCCACCACAAAGTTTCTCTTTTGGTCAGGTCTAGTTTTTTTGCTTCTTGTTCCTCATCTTGTGGCATATCTCTCTACCTTTCCCTTTTCTTTGATTGCGGGCTTTCAGTGTGGTTATCCGATGTGTATCTCTCCCCTCACCCCTACTTGAGCAAGGTGACAATTACAGGGTTTTCAAGCTGAGAGGAGACACTCATCAACATCTATAATCTATGGGGACCCTTGTCGCACGCACACACACACACACGCACACACACTTTACCACCCCCACATGTCCCTTGCTGTTCCTCACTCACAGGAGCGGAGCAAGCAAATCCAGAGGCATGACAGATAGACAGACAGACAGACTCACAGACGTATCATTATCCGAGCCTCACCATCAGGGTGGGTTGTCTGACGATAACAGGGCTGAGGACCACAGCCTTCAGTCCCATAATACTGTAACACAACTCTTTGCATACTATCAAATTCCCAGTCACCCACCTTATGTAAAGTCCATCCGGGCCCTTTATGTCACCCTTTACTGTGTTAATGCTGGTCTGTAATGTGCGTAGTTTATCGTTTTGTCCAAAGTTTCTATGTTTTTGTAGAAGGTACAGGGAAAGAAATAACAGTCATTTATTTTACTCAAGGATAGGTTTGCAACTCTGCTAAATTTAGGACTGTGATCAGTTTGAAGTACTCTCTTTTGCGACAAGGCGGTCAGGTGAGGGGAAAGAATAAGCTCTTTTAGCGTACGTCTGTTAGTTTTTACCAATCTCTCTCTCAACTCCTCTCCAAATCTGGACAAATCCAAATCACTTTCCTACTCCCTGTCTCCCCTGTCCCCTTTCCTCTCCTCCTCTGCTGGCGTAGACCCTGTCTGGACCTAAACAGGAAGGGTGTGGCGCTGAGGTGGCACACCAGGGTCGCGACCTGGCCTCCCTCCCGTCATTAGAGCCTCCAGCTGGTCCAGGACTTCCGTTGATGTGGTCCACCGAGGAGGGGAGGCAAGGGAGGGACATCCCCTTAATTGTACCCTAGGTCATAGCGAAAGGAATGTCTGAGGTCTGAGGCCTTGTTACACACACACACACCAGAAACGCTCATATCCACGCTCTCTCTCTCTCGCTCTTTCTCCACCGTCTCTCGTTCTTCTGTGTTCTCCACCTCCCATACACCCACCCCTGCGGAGAAGGCCACTAATTGGCACATTGGCTGCCAGTGTGGGTGTGGAGGGAATGTCAGAACGCCACGCCATAGCAGGGAACCCACAGACATCTCCAGAGCAATATGGGGACCCTGGGGAGAAACGGAGAAGATGAAGAGCACCCCACTTCACAGCTTCCTTTGACCATTACATAATAGAAAATAGGTAAAGATAAAAACACGCAGTACAGTTGGTCAGCAGGTTTTGGGGGGATTACAGATTACAATCAAATCTTATCCATTGCTTAGGTTTTCAATATTATGACAAGTGGTGGTGCTGCAAGAATATTTTATTTTCCAAATTGACTCATTACCAGTTCACGGGCAAAATAAAACTGTATAATTAAAAAAAACGACCAATGCAAAGAAATTTACCTTTAGGAAAGTTTCAGGTCCAAAACTAAGTCTCCATCCACCAGTAACATTATATGGAGGAAGAGAACATTTGATCCAGACCATATAAAAGACTCTCCATTCATTGCCAGGAAGATAAATAAAAGTCCTGTTTCAGTTGGGCATTTTTTAGAAAGTTTTTTTTATTGGCCCTCATCCTCTCTTTTATTGACTTCTCAGGCCATCTGGAATGCTCCAGCTGTGAAAATGTTGTCTACTGTAGTTTGAGTTTTTTTTTTTTGTCGGACCATATTCCCACACACAGCAACATACAGTGTGCATACAGCTGACCTTCTCCTTAACTGGATCAGCACAATTTAAACACCAATTTTCAATTATTACTCACATAATATATATACAGTTTCTGTGTAGGTCACTTATTTCTCCACTGAGAACAGTAACAGCTGTGTATTATAATAGCTGATGACTTAACTAAGAATTGTATTAGCTCTCTATGGTGTCCTATTACTGACATTTAATGGGTACTATTGGATTAAAGACCCTTTTTTTCACTGTGAAATTGATTGAAAGAATTCCTAATTTCATGGACTGCCAGTACACCACAGATAAATATGGTTTCAGGTGTATTTTAAGGAGGTATAGATGTATTTAAAGAGTGTGTGCTTGGTTTGTTTTTAGCCACTGAAGGAAAATAGACTTGTATATGTGCGGAGGGATATTACAATTTTAGGTTGGTGAGTCTCTCCCGTCAGTAAGTCTCACCCTTTCACAGTCCACAGGCCTACAATTCAAGATTTAATTATGAATACATGTATAACATCTGCACGTTTATGATTAAAGATCAAGTAATGTGATTTTTGTTAATTCGGTAAGGCAGTACGAATCCTATCTGCTCTCTCTCTCTCTGCCTCTTTGTCGTTCTCTTTACTTTGCATATTTTCAGGAGAAAAAAAGATTCTCAAACAACATGCGACACATGCCTATCATAAAACAACCCAAGGTGATCAGCTCTGACAAAATAAACAGCTGAAGGTCACTGTGAAACAATGGCAATTCTTCATCTTGAGACTAAGAGCATGGTGGTAGGTGGCGGTGCTGACATTAATACAAAAATAGAATGGTGATGAGGGCTTGTTCGAGTGGGTGGGAGGATGGGAGTGGGTGGCTATTGGTGCATTTGAACTTGTGGTGGGCTGCGGTGCAGGGGGCCCAAAAGGAGGGAGGGCAGGTCAGGGACTGATAGCCCACAGGGCTGGTGGAGCCTCGGCCCATCGAGCATGCAGCCAACTTTCCAGTCAACACATGAGTCAGTCAGCAGAGATGCGCCCAAAATAAATGGCTTTCCTGTTCCAGGCGGAACCACACCCTCTCGTGGTTTCTTAGAGGGTAGCGTGGGCAGGCTGGGCGACCGCCCCTCTGGGGTTTCTGGGGCCGGGGATGGATCTGAACGGGGGAGGTGGCGGAGGTTGAGAGGGGGAGAGAGGGAGTGGGTGTTGAGTAGGGGCTGCAGGGAGCATGGGGGCGTGTTTGAGTTCCCAAAATGGCAACATTGGGGCGAGGAGCTGGCAACCCCTCAGTCTTTTCATTGTTTATTGTTTACCCGCACTGTGGACAGTAAACAATGGCACGCCCTCTCTTTGGGCGCGCTGCGGCGGAGGCTGGAGCTGGAGATCAGGCTGTGGGCAGGGCTTGCTCCAACTTCCAACCATCCCTGTTCCAACACACCGCTAGGCCTCCGTAGACAGACTTAAATGTCAGTCACTGTCTTTTTCTCTGCGTTGTTTTCCCACTTCGTTCTTCATAAAATACCATTTTATTTTAATAAACAACTTGTTTCTCCCTCTCTATTAATGAAAGCCCCTGTGTGAGTGACGGTCATTTGTTGATGACTTTCTAAACTAGGTTGCTTAATGGAGATCTCCACTCGGTTCCCGACGGGACACGAAGTTGTTTGGCCAGCCAGAGGTTAGCTGACCTGACGACCCTCGCCCTCCTCTTTAAATCATGTTTTCCTTTCTATCGTTTCTCTTTTACTCTTTCTCTGTGTATGTGTGCATGTCCCCGCCCATGATAGGTCTCGTTAGCTGTCAAGTGTCATCTTTATTAGCGCTCTCGGTGAGTCAGAGGAGTGACAAGAGAGAGCTGGGAGTCGGTCTTTCATTACCCCTGGCGACGGAAGTGTCATTCTCTCCATCTATTATTCATATTCTCTTTAATTTAACCAGGTAGAAGTGGCCTCGCAGCCTCGCGCTCACAGATACAGTGAGTCACCCCGCAAGACAAACACGGACAGGGAGTTTTTTTTTTTTTGATATTATTTGAAGCTGTTCCCAGTGAGGCAATCTGCTTGCTGGCTGTCAGGAGACAGAGCAATTATATGTTCGGCTCAAGATTCAAGACTTCAAAACTGTAATGATACGAGTGCCATCTGTTAAATATATTGTTTAGTTGGCACAAAGTCATCAAAATATTACTGTATCAAATTATTGTCAGTTCAAACTTTGAATTCGTGAAAGGCTTGATACGATTGTTTATATTAATACAAAATGTCTAAAGCTTTTCTGTGTTTCATGCTTGAAAAGAGGAAATGCTAATCATTGCACAATTAATTACATGAATATGATAAAATTGTTGTTTTTCTTTTGTTTGTTATTGTGTTTTTTTCAATGCAGACATTTCTTAAATTTGCTCAGGGAAAAAAACATCTTTAGGGAGTACCACCTTGCCTGCATTAGATAAAAAGATCAAACTGTAAGCAGAGACCCTTTAATCCAACACACACACACACACACACATGCTCAAAATCCACTCAAAACCACCCAAAACACACACATTCACGAAAGCCTTTAGGAGCTCCAACTTCTCAAAGTTGGAATGATAAGAAGTACAAGGAGAGCAGGAAGAATAAGACAAAGAATGAGAGAACGAGAGAAAGAGAGAGAGAGAGAGAGAGAGAGAGAGAGAGAGAGAGAGGGAGAGAAAAAAAATATTACATCTGCTAACCTAGAATTAGAGCGTGAATGTATTGTCACTCAACTGAATGTTGCAAACTCCAGGTTCCCTCAAAAACAGGGACGTCTCCCTCACCGCCTTTTCCCCCCGAGGACTGGGTGCGTTTGGGGAGATAATTGACGAGTCCCCTGGCATGCAGCGAGAGAACGAGCACCACACTCAGCGACTCACAGCCAGACAAAGCTTGGCTCACTCGGTGTGTGTACGTCAGTGTGTGCGTCAAAACAACAGACTGGAAGAGAGAGAGTGTGTGTATGTTTATACCTGTGTGTATGTGCGTGGATGTGTCCGCGTGCGCCTACGCGTGTGTTTATCAGAGGAGGAGGAGAATAGAGTGATTATTCCTTTCTTTGTGTAGCATAATCCATTTCCGCTAAGCTTGAGAGAGCACCCAGGAGTAATGAGAGATGAACCTGAAAGAGCCAGACTCCATGAATACAGTTCTGAGGAGGGCCTGCGTCCTTTCTTTTTCTTTTCATCCCTCTCTTTCTCTACGCCTTCTTCTCCCTCCCTTCCCTCTGCCTCTCCATCCCTGTGCCTGTGGAACACTTCTGTGTTTGACTAACAACTGTTGTGTCTGAGCTCCAACTTCTTCGCTGCTTTCTCAAACTATAAAATGCCAATGCCAGATCCAATGTGACGGATTGAATCCCACCTTTTCTATTCTTTCTTTCCTTCTTTCAACAGAAGAGCAAAGTGGCTGCTAGACTAGAGGAATTGTGGGTATCAAAGCCGTGTACAAGAGGAAACTTGAGAGGGAAAGTTCTGTGGAGTTGTAAAAGTAAAGTTGGATTTGGAATCACAGTCGTCTGTTCAAAAAGTTTGGCCATCTCTATCAGTAATTCTGTAGGTTTGTAAGAATGAGTGTCAAAATATCACACCTTAATATTTACAATATTGTTTATGTTATTTTCTTCCTTAAGAAAGCTCATTGTTTAGTCATTAACTGTACAGTGTTTATTTTCAGACAAGCCGACAATAGCTTCAGAACAAAACAAAGACAAATCTGTATAATTATAACAATTAATCCTTAAATATATTATGGGTAAAATGTCATAGCATTAGAAATGATGCATGCATTTTTACCCATGCTCTCCTCACTATCAAAAAGTATTTAAAAACACAACTAATTTATCCATAACTGCCCTGCCTTTTAAGTGAAATGTACGTTGTCACACATTCTAAATAACTGCACACTAATGAATGCAGCTGTTCGGATTTTGGACATGACTGCTAATTACAGTAAATATGGTGATCAGTTGCTTGTAAAAAAAAGCTTTTATGCCAAACAAAATGGCATAAAAGTGCATCTTGGAGCAGTGAGTTTCGCTCCAAACTATAGAAAATCTTCAATTAACAGCTCTGAGTTTGAGCAGCCAAACTGAAGCTATAAATACTCACAGCGGGCCAGTCTACTTGTCTGCCTGTTTACTTGGTCAACATTTTGCACAGCTTTCATTTATTAATTTAGTTTGTTTATTCATTTAGCGGAACTTGAATGAAACTCTGATGTCGCACAGGGCTTTATTCATTACACAGTAATTTCAGGTTTCAGTACAATTTCCACATTTCTTTCTTTCTTTAAAGTTCTCTAGTTCTCTAGTCTTCCTTTCAGGTGCAATAGACATTCACTAATAATACAAATATATGTCGCATGTAAAAATGAGCATTAGTTTATTCTGCATTTGTGATTTTCTGACATCTGTCTGTTAAAATCGCAGCCTATACTCACCAGAGGAAATGGGAGAATCCAGTCAGACGTGACAAAAAAACAATGACAGGGCCAAGTTCCTTAATATTCTGACTGGAACTGTAAATACTTCCCCAGTTAACTGATTGAGGAAGCTGTCACATCCACATTTGCCCAGAGACAAACGCATTTACAGTAAAATAAGAAGAACGGGCCTACACTCATAAGACGACGTCTCTCAATGTCTAACTTACATATTAGAAAGACTTTACGAATCACCGACTGAACCATCATCACTTCGTCAAATTGTCAAAAAAAACATATTAACACGGACACTTTTATTACCTTCGATTATAACTCCATGAAGCCTATGGACGAGGCCAAATTAACACGGAGAATATGTGCTAATGTTTGTGTGGTATTGGCTGTCTCTGTGTGATTTTTTTGTGTGTGTGTGTGTGTGTGTGTGTGTGTGTGTGTGTGTATGTGAGCTCCAGCATATGTGTGTGTGTGTGTGAGAGAGGGAGAGTGCATGCCAGATGAAGATTCAGCTGCGAGTGCAGTAGGCTCTCGCACTCAGTCAGTTTGTCCCCGCTGTGTGCGCTCCCACCCAACGCCTCCATTCCCGACCCCCTGCAGAGGCCTCTGATTGCCGTGGAAACCGCACTAAAGGAGAAAATTAGGATTGCCTCCTTCCTAATTTTAAAAGTAAGCCTTAATTGGTTTCATTTATTATGGATGGAAATACAAAATAAATGTTTTGCTATCTGATTTCGTAGGTGTGCTTATTTGCTTCGAGAGACCAGATGGAAATAAATGAATCAGAAATTTGTAATGAAACTTTTAGATGAAGGATGGATATCGCTGAAGACTAATAACAAAAACACACAGATGCAGACAAGCAAAACTATTTGCATGCTTACAGTGCAGACACACAAACACCCATGGAACCATACAGTACTTATCCTCAGCGAAAACGCCCTACAAGGTAAACTCAAGTTGGTCTAGTGTAGGTGTGGAAAATTACTGCTCTGATCCAACCACCCCTTGCACAATCAAGACTCGAGCCTGTGTGCTGAGTGCAGGTATATTTATCTCTTGTGGCAAAACCAACCTTACATACATACTGACATGCAGACAGAATTGAATTCCGCAAAAAAAAGCATTTTTATACACGTGTGCTGTGCAAACAGAAACCTGTTGAGTATGCGGCTATATGCATGCATCTCCTGCATGTCTTCATAAGCGTGCCCTTTTTCATCTGAACGTGAGAACACATAAACATGGAGAAAAACACTACCTTCTGGTCATCTCTCTACCTCCCCGACATTCCTGGAGCAGGGGTGTGCATGGTCCCACCAGAGGGTGACAGCGGTCAGTGGTCACCTTTCTCTCACTGACTGGTTCTGTGTCGAACCATAACCACACCGCCGCCACACGATGTCCCGGGGCCAGGTGAGCATGCCACTATCCGGGGCACAGCGCAAACATCCCTCCAGTCTTGTCTCTGTACATATATGCGCGGGGGGGGGGGGGGCAAGCAGCGGGGCATGAGCGGTTAAAGTTTATTTCTGGATGTATTCATTACACAGTGAAAGGGTTGCAGTTGGGGCTAGGCAATTGTGGCGCCAGCGTGTGATTGTGGCAAGACAGCCTGACCGCCCAAAAATGGCTGAGCTAACAGGGACAGGAGAGAAGGCGAGGTTTACACTTGCACTCGCTAGCCTTTGGCAAGTTTAGTCTGCTCGCCGTCCCCACCAACACACCGTGTGATGATTATTCATCCCACTGACACCACTATGCACTGCAACAGTTCGTTGATGGATGACAAGAAAGGAGGCAGAGAGAGCGCAATAGGGCAGAGAGAGGAGGTGAGAGATCAGAAGCGGAGAATCTGAGTCTCTCTGCTTTTTTTCCGTTGAAACTAACAACTTCAGAAGAGACAGCCACCAAGCAATCCTGGCAATCACACACTCCCTTCCACAAAGAAATAATAAGCAGCAACCGGAGAGAGCGGGAGAGAAATTGCGAGAGAAAGAAAGATGGGAGGGTAAAAAGTGAGAAATGGATAGAGAGTTAAGAGAAACTACTTCTTTGGAGAAGTAACTGTGCTCAACCTCCGAATGTTGAGAGAGAGAGAGAGAGAGAGAGAGAGAGAGAGAGAGAGAGAGAGCAGTTTATTTGATGGCTCTGTACGTTTGAAATGGTGAAAAACTTGCTCCCGTCACCTTTGCCTTTATATGGCCTGTGTTGCTGAGGGTGTTTCACTCAGAGATGTTGTGTAGCTGTTTTGTGATGAGAACACCCTGAGGGAGACACAGCGGGACACAGGGTGTTAGGGTTCAGCTGTGTTTGCTTGCTTACAACCCGAGGAGGAAAAAAAACAGAGACATAAAATCAATGATGAGACTGTTAGTGGAGGTTTAAAAGGGAGCGTTTAGAGAGGATCCCTGGGTGGAAGGTGATGCAGTTTCAGTTTTGTGAAAAGCATGTGATCCAACTCCACACTGCAAGAGAGCGAGGGGCAAGACGGCATCTATGTGAAATTGCGGTTTTGTGTGCAAGCATATAGGAGTGATTGAGCCGGAGCTTGAGAACATGTGTTGATCTGTTTTTTTAGGGTATTTATGCGAGGTGGAAGGAGTGAAGGGGAGTGGAGTTGGTGTGTGTGTGTGTGTGTGTGCGCGCCCTCACATGTATGTCTGTGCACATATGCGTGGAAATGCCAGCGCTCTGGTTATCATGTCTTGAGTGTGGTTCAGGATGATAAATCACATCCCATTCTTTAGCAGTGACAGCTCTTCGTGGCAGCAAATCTGATTCTGGCCTCTTAAATCAAGACATGTGGTTGAACGGAGGCTGTGAGATCTGAGGTTTGCGATGCCTCTCAAAGAGAATGTCTGAATGGGCCTTTTGATAAGAAAACAGCTTGAAGCCATCCCACACAGGCATGAAAACAGCATGCACCTCCCGTGTGAGAGCCAAACAGATTGGAGGGGATGCGATGCTGGATCTGTTCCTATTACCCAACGAGCCAAGTGCGCAGAGTGATTGACAATGATTAAGTGTAAGAGGCTATGCTAGTGTCATTCCCTGAAACATATTTCCTACTTGTCAGTGTGTAGGAGGGTTGGGCAGAGCCTGTCCATCAAAAGGGACGGAATGAATACATGGTCTCTATCATTTACAGATCGTATCGCTCTCCATCCAAGTCTCTTGTGATGTTTTCCCTACTGCATTGGTAAAGTGTAGTTTTTTTAAGTGCAGGTCAGCACAACAATAAATGGGTATATCACAGATATTAAAAACAACAAAAAACAACTCCTCCACCTTTGGAAGGCGATCATCCATCTTTCAACTTGGAATCTGTTGTGGAGCCTTTGCCAAGTTTCAGGAAAGCAGCGCTTGTTGACAAGTTGGTTGAATCATGATCAAGGCTCCTGCCACATTGAGAACCTGAAACAGGCACCATTTGGCAGTTCACAAGGTCACTCCGTCTGTGTTGAGGAGAGAAAGAAATGTGCCAAATTCTCCTTTCAATCATATAGTACATGTAGAGAGTACCACCCACTTTTCCACAGTTGGTTTTGGATCAGACGCAACAAAAAAAACTTAGATTTGCTTATTAGTGGCACTCGTTCAGGGCCGTTCTTTAGTTCACTTGTTTTATACACCTCACAATATTGATTATGAGTTCGCCGCCTTGTAGTCTGAGCTGTGTTTCATTACCTGTTCTCTGCTTTTCAGAATTAGCGGCCTGCTGAGTTCTGTGTGTTATGTGTCTTTCCTCATTGCAACTGTGTAGCAAAATATAAACACTAAATTGAAGTGGTTATTATGGCAATTTCACACTAATCACGGCAGTATATTTTCAATCACGTAGAAAACAGTACCAAATCAATTCTGGTGAAATGTCTTTATTTATTCGTAACCACCTTTTTAAGTGAATTGTAAGAATCATACAGTAATGTGGCTTTCAGGGTTATTATATAAATACAAGGATTGTTATAGTACTTCTCATGTGTTCTCATCATGTCTCTGTTTCTTTGGGCTATTGTCAAAATTATAATGTATTTAAATGCATATTAATCTTTCCTCCTCCAACTAAACCTTACTGAATGGATTTATTTTATTCTATTGAAATTAATCTAAGAAACATTAAACTTTATTGCTAGTCATGTTAAATATTTGCAAATATGATGTAAATGTATAGTTTTTTTTTACAGCCGAATCTCAATAGGGCATTACCTATATATAATGTAAAATAAAATAAAAAAATGTAAAAATAATGTAAACTGTTAAACGAGTATTCATATTCATAGCACTAACACTAATATAATTATATATTTTTTTCATTTTCATGCCACATCTGAATGCGGGACACAAATCTGTTAAAAGTGATGGCAATACATATCAAACCATAATTAATGATGCAATCATCAATAATGCATATTAATGCAAAGTACAGCATGAAGAAATATGAAAAACTTTTTTCTGTTTCTATCTAATTTTAAAGAGATTGTCTGTTGCTCTTCACAGAGTGAGCTGCTGCACACGCTGCAGTCAACAAATGGTCTCAACAAATCAGGCTCTGTATCACCTGAGCCTGATTTGGAGGAAACATTATTGTCTGCAGAACAAAGACTTCTATGTATGTGCTATTTAATTAGGAAAAGCAGGAGATGCGCCATCCAGGGAGCATCTCAGGGAGAGGGAGAAAAAAAGAGGGAGAGAAAGCAACAAGGATACTGAAGGGGGGGGGAGGGAGACAACAGTTGCACACAGTGCTCTGTTTTTTTTTTTCCTTCTCCAGGAGCTTCCTCTCAGGTACGCTGAGATGCAGCAGCAGCAGCAGCAGCGGCAGCAGCAGCGGCAGCAGCAGCGGCGCGTCTTTGGCTGACCTATTTAGGTAATTGCACTCTTCATTAAAAAAAAACTCCATCTGTAAGAGAAATTACACTTCCCCAATGGTATCTAGGTAACATAATCTCCCTCCGGCGGACTAATTGCATGGCATGATAACCTCATAGGCTCGGCCTGTTTAATTTTTCATCTCTTTTCAAATAATTATGGATCAGTAGAGAGAGGTATTGATTTGATTCATTAACTTCCTACACTGAGCCAAGGTTAACGATTACACAGATCCCCAATTACACAGTAAAGATCCACCGGTCTCTTTGCTTTGATTGGCTTCCACTTTATTATTGGCAAAGGTTGTGTTGAATCCATGCACGGATTTGGTAGCAAGGGAACTAAGGAGCAGGTGTACTGTAAATGCACCATGCCTCACAGCTGCAAGCACATTATTGACAAATAAAATAAAAGTGTGCAGCTGAATAATCTGCTTTAGAACAGACTGTGGCGATATGTTTTCTGCAACAAGGGGCTGCATACCCACTGAGATGCGTCCCTCCACCGCTGGCGTCTTTTGCTCACGCTTAATGGGAAGGAGACACCGTTGTACATCCTAGCCTGAAAGCTTAGCGCCGTTGTATAGAGAAATTGAGAGCGTTTCAATAAATGAGTCTCACCGCAGCAAAGGGAGCCACATTTTCCACCTTGCACTTTGCTCAAACACCTGCTGTGCTCCACTTGTGAACAAACAGGTCTTTAGAAGACACAGGGCCTCAAGCAGGGTGAACAGGCAGAGGAAGCAGTTCAGGCTGTGACTCCAGGGCGTCTTACTTAACATACAAAAGAAAGGTTTGAGGGCATGTGTGAAAGATACTGTAAAGAAATGATCCCACATCATATGTTTCTTATTACAATAGATTGTTTTGTTACACAATGCGGTGATGTAATTCTTCATAGGACACTATAGAACCAATTGCTTTTGCACTTTATGTCTTTAGACTGTTACAGCTGTGTGTCAAACAATAACTCCGCTTCCCACACTGCACTTAGTCTCCCGCATTGCCTGTTTCATCCTGTCCCTCAGATTTCTAATCAGAAAATATTGTGTTAAAACAAAGTAAAACCCCTTTTCTTGTGGTAGAGGAGTGTGTTTGGCCCCTCGAGGATGATTTGAAACAGACATGAGGACATTAAAATGACTGTAACGTCTGAATGATTTCCTCCCATTAAGTTTCCTCTCCTATCATAATCATTTTTCTTATTTCCGCCACCTTGTGCCGGCAAAAGAGGAGGAAGCTTGTCTTCGCCCATCCACGGATGAATTACATTTCTCCTTCATCACATCAAGGATGGAAAAAAAAATATTAATAAGAAACCAAAGAGTAACAGAAAGTACCAGATTTCGTACATGTGCATATATACAGTAAGTGGGGGCCAATTCCCGCTGGCGCTGGCTGTAGGGGCAATTTTGAATCTGTATTATTACGTCCGCGATGAAGGTTTTTTCTTGTTTGTCACACTGTGGGGTATGTGCTAATCTACCCCCTGCCATCGCTTCCGCTCTCAGTCTCCAACTGCGGACCCGCTCACCTACGTCCCCAGTACCTATAGACACACACACACTGTCCAATGATCTCACTTGCTCTGTATCTGGCTGTCTGCGGGCCCTTGTACGCACATATACTGTATGTGTGTGTGTTTAGTATTGTAGTTGCTATGACACAATGGAATATCATCATAGGGCTTGGAAGTGTAAAAAGGACTTGGCTGGGTGGCTTACCACTTGTCCAGTTCTTTCTGCAGTCTCACCGCTGCCACCAACGTTTTCACAAAAAGAGGGAATTATCCACGCTATCCCGCGCCTCTGGGTAGGATCTGAGCAGGACCTCACCCACAGTGGCCTTGGGACTCACCTCATCCCTTATTTTCTAATCAAAAATAATCTCTAAATTCGGGGCCTCTCTTTTCTCCCCCTCTTTCTTTCTTTTGATTGTTCTCACATCCTCTTTCTGACTCACTTCTTGCCTTCTTCCTCTCTTGGTCCCAGTTGCTCTTTCTCGTTGAGCCTGTCTATCGGCGAACAATGGAAACTCCTCAGACAGGGTAGACTTTCCATGGGGTATACTACACTAGGCCCTGAGACCTATAGGGGCCCAGAGGGGGAACCCACCAACTATTCCTGCAGTCGCTGCCACGGAGGCTCATGTTGCCTTTCACCATCCATCTGTGGACATAGAGAGAGTGCAGACAGGCAAGCCTGCTTTTATTTGCCCAGCATTTCCATTCAGGGTGATGAGGTCTGCCAAGGTTTCACAGGTACTGGTAATGTAAGCCCTGCTCTTGGGGTCTCAGTAGTCTAATTTGGGGGGTTTAGACAGCAGGTCAGGGGCGTATGAGCGGTCCGGTTGAATGGCTCTGAGTTGGGTTGCTGTGTCTCTCAATCAGGCCCTTCATGAAGCAGACAGGGGGAGGAGAAGAGCATGGGCGCTACTTCCACTCTACAAAGTTATTCCTCCCTCCATTGCTTTCCTCTGCCACTCAGTCTCTTTCTCTCTCTCTCCCTCTGCTTCTCCCCTTTTCTTTTCTGCGTTGAGGTTCCACAGTGCATAAAGTGCAGTAGCAGTCCCAGAAGGCTCATTCTCAGGCTGTTGACATTGCAAAAAAGTGTAAGTTTTACCAAGTGTTTAAAGAGCACGGCCGGGGACACGGGTCTGTGACTCTGAATGTTTGGAGTGTTAACAGGGCCCTGGGTACGGCTCAGCACAGCTCACGAACGGGGATTCAGAATGACATGTTTGGAGAAGTCTGGTCATTGTAGCTTACTGGTTTTCTCCAGCAGCCCCACCCCACGCCAACACAACTGAGACAGGGCTGGGGTCAATACCAGACAGTATTACTAAATAGGTGGATACAGAAGTTTGTTTTTGTAATTAGCTATTGCTCTCTGATTGAAGCCTCTAAAATTCTGAGAAATAAAAGCGGAGTTTCTCTTCCTGAGTCGGCGGCTGTTGGGTGAAATTGGGTAATTTTGCAAATCACCCCTGCAGGTACTTTGGCCATTTTCATCAGTGTGGGGAACAATAAAAACAACAGAGGGAAAAGCAGCGTAGAAATAATTCCTGTTTTAAGTAACAACCCAATTACACCACAGCCATACACAGCAGACACAGAGAGACACTTGGACGGGGTTAATTTGAATAATGAGTGTAAATACTCTCTTTGGACCACTCAGCGTTCCTCTTCATTGCACACTTCATAGGTTTTATTTAAGTAATTACACAAGCTACTCATCTTCATGAGTTTTCAGTTATGGTTTTATTGTCAAATAATTTTCATTGTCCTAATTATATCTGAATTAAAGATGCTTCTGCTTAAGCAATCCTTTTTTACTGTATAATTCAAATCCCATTCACTGAAGTAATGTTAAAGAACAACAACAAATGGGCTAACTAAATATATAATATATATCTATATAGATATATATTATATTTTTACAATAAATTCAAACCATACATTCCAGTACAACCACCAACAAAACTAGTAACAGTCTTCACAACACAAACAATACCAACAGTCTATTTTTGTCTGTATTGTAGGCCTCAAGTTACTCATTGATCCGATTTTGCGCTCTCTTAGTTCAGAACTGCTGCAGTTATGTCCCTCTCAAGATCTGTAAGAATCTGTCTAGGTTACTCACTGCACCCCTAAAACCAACCTCTAAATCATATCTATGACATCTCTCCATCATTGGTTTGTTGCCAATTTACCTCATGGCAAAAATCCCAGTTATACCCCACCTATCCCCCTTCATAGCTCCCAATTCAAACATTTGAGAGCCTCTGGAAAGGTGCAGTTCAGGTTTTTTCACTCAGGCATCTCTCAAATGCAGTGTTAACAGACGGTATGAAAAATACCCCGAAGACACATATCAGTTTGGCTAAAAACAGGGTGTTAGGAGGAAAACATTGAAAACCCCTTGTGAACCAATATGTGTGGAACTCTCTGGAGATGTGGTGCTACTGCTTTCTATCTTTTTTTGTTGAGACCAGCAATTAGCTTATCCTGAGTTGTAATCCCGGAGGAAAGTTTACTGTCAAGCCACTGTTCAGTATGTGAAGGTCAGGTTTTACACATAGACAAGGACTGTGTGGGTCCAACAGAATGTTCTACTTGTGCTTTATATTCACTTGCACACAACACAGCAGGTCATTTCTCATTTCCCCTCAGCGGCTGTATGTAAACTCGACAAAAATTCACTATTTCTCATTGTAGTCCTGTGGGGCGTCCGACAGGATGACAACTTTCTGCTGGGTCCACTGAACTCTCTGAATTTTTGATTCTGAACATAATCCACAGCTTTGTTTTTATTTTCTTCAACAAAAACATAGCTGGTTATGGCACATACCTATCTCTCAACAGAATTTAACCCCAAACCTGCACGCCAATGATCCAGTGTATGTGGTGAACATTTATCAAGTTTCGTTTTGCATACTGTTGCACAAAGAGCTGAGTGTTCTGGAAGTCTACAGTAGGGGACAGACCTCAGCGCCCACATGATCTGCATATGTGCGCCGTAAACCTCACCATATATTTTGAGGGGATATTTCTTCTTCTTCTTTATATTTCAGATACATTTCTGTGGTCAGCATGACATATTTTGCATAGAGTTGAACTGAGGTGATGGCTATAAAAAGGGAGAAAAGAGGAACTTGTTAAAGATTGTTTCTTCACCATCAGTATAAAATTATCACAAAGTTGAGAAATGAGATACAATTCCAAAATATGTTATTTTAATGTTTCTCGTACTTCAGTTAGTTGATGGTAAAAATAATCCAGATAAAAAATTTTTTTTTTTTTACCCTGAGACCCTGTATACTGTAGCCCCCACACAAACACACACACACTCACACACACACACACACACACTCACATTCACATACACGTGCACATGCACAGACCCATTTACACAAAACACTTGTACACAATAAGATGGAGACCCTTTATTCTCAAATGGGATACGACAATCCAATCAGGCATGCAATCATGCTAAAACAGAGTGAACATGGCCAATTACAGAGCATTTTGCTGGATGCTGATTAGTGCCTGTTACCCCGAGGCTACAGCGAGGTAAACAGAGGCAGTGACCGACGGCGCGTCGACGTTCTCCTTTCACTTCACTTGCCCAACCGGATGAGGGATGACAAGTCGGCGTGCGTAATCTGTTAAAGGTAGAATAACAAATACCAAAGTGCCACTTCGGTTCCTCCATTCTCCGGCAGCCGTTTCCACCCCTGGAGGGCAATTTGGACCAAGATTTATTAGACATAATTAACTGACTTTGCTGCTCCTGTCTTAGCCCTGATATTCAAATTTCTCGCTTAAACAAAAGACAAATGAGATGTGTATGTTCTCTGTGAATGCCTTTTGTTAGACTTGTACACTGCTATGCTCTAACTATGTAAGACTTAAGGAAGTTTACATAGTTGCGACAGTAACGATATTAAAGCATGTGGCCATGCATACACATGTAGCCTCCACAAACTGATGAGACATTGAACTACCAGAGAATGACATTGTTTGTGTTGTCAACGCAGTGTTACTGCCATTGCAAACGGGAAATTTCTGTTTATAAATTTGCAGTAGTTTGATAGATAATAATGTCAATTTACTTTTGACAAGGTCATAATTTACACAAAATAATACAAACAAAATAGAATACATAGTAGTCCCCTATCATACATTGCTTAACATCCACACTGTATGACTTGATTATACCAGAGGAGGCTTTCTGATGGAGCTAATGCTGTATCTTAATGTGGATGAGTTCAAAGAAGATATCCATAGAAAGTTGAATTCTTGTCTTAGCATTCTTTTTGTTTTTTGTGAGAAATTCTCGCAGTGCAAGACGACGGAGGGTTTAATAGAACAAGCAAGATATAAATTAAAAATAGTTATACGATTATTTTGCACTCCTTTTATCAAATGCTCTACAAATTCTCCATTGGTTGCAGT
Organism: Anarhichas minor; assembly: GCF_050575085.1. Classification (NCBI taxonomy): domain Eukaryota; kingdom Metazoa; phylum Chordata; class Actinopteri; order Perciformes; family Anarhichadidae; genus Anarhichas; species Anarhichas minor. The sequence continues at coordinate 13,538,749 of NW_027466471.1, read as the reverse complement.
CAATACAAGCAATGTCATCTTTAGTAAAACATTTCAATTTCTCTCTGAGCAACACTGTTTTGCCAACAAATGCCCGTTTACACTAACATGGACAAATCTCGGCTTCTACCAAGCTACACTCACAATGTGCAAATGGGAAGATCTTCATTCACAAACCAAAACGTATGTAATTGCAGCAGTGTAAACCTTTATTCCTCTCTCATCCTCATTCTGTCATCTTTCACAGTAGTAGGTAGGTGGAGCAGGAGTGGTCTGTGCACTGTAACCAGTCCTTCGCTTAATCTTAAACACCAGACTAACATGCAGTTTATTCTGCAGTAAACTGGTTATCATTCGTTAGAATCTCTCATCATAATGACATGAAGGAGAGGTTAAGAATCTTTGTTCATTTTATTCAGTGGGTGGTATTGGTAGCTTATCAGTTAGGGTTGGCTGTGGTGTATCGGGCCTCAGTGGTACCAAAGGCTGCACAAAAAGGGGAAGTGTGCTCTTCGTAATGCTGGAGGCTGCGGTGGGGTGGGGGGGTGGGGGGGGAGGAGGAGGAGGAGAGTGTGTGTGCATGTGTGTTTGTTTCTCTGTCTGTCTGGTTTTCAATATGGACCTATAAGTGTTCGGAATGTTTGAGTGTGTTGGAAACCCCCTCTCAGTCCTGAATGTCTGTTCAGCTGCTCTGCAAGAAGACAGAAGTGTTGAAACACTTCCTGAGATGCAGCAGACATCAGGAGCAGCCAGCCGGCTTCTTACGTGTGCTCGGCGTGCGTTTCTGCATATTGCATGAATGTATGAAAGTATGAATTAGGGGACGGGGATATGACAAGTCAGTGTAAATAAATCTATTATTTTTATATTTTACGTATTTCATGTCTTCATATTGTTGTGTTTTTATCATTTTCCTCTCAGTCATACCGTGTTCAGTGACTCATAGCTCCTATAGAGGAATGGCGAGGGTACTGGACACGATGTCTGCAGTAACTTCCCTTACATGTGCACTTCTTGTCTCGCTTCCTCTTAAACAGCAACTTTAAGTGTCTTTTGGTCTTTTGTCATTATATTGTCATTGTCTGTGCTACTAAATTATATGTGGCAGTGGCACATTAGGATACAGTAATACTCAATGACAAAGCACTTATCTAAACATAAACTTACCATGGAATAGGGATCTGAAATTTAATTTCAAAATATGTGTAGTTTGTGGTTTACAATATTTTTTCTGTGAATTTGTGCTGTTGGGTGTAGTGGTGATTCATTGATGTTTTGTCTTTAGCATATTTGACATATTTGAGCATAATTTCCTTAAAATCAATAATTATCTTGCTGCGTGTCCTGTAAATGGAAAATAGCGTATTGTGCATTGCATTGTCTGATGGAAAAAGCAAAGGCATACAAAATCTGAGTACACAGTGTGTGTCTGTGTGTGTGCATAATGTGGATGGCTGTGTGCCTGCACGCGTACATACACACAGTGTGTAATGACGAGACCCGAGACAAGGGATGCCCTGCAGCTGCTTGTTCCATCTGATGAGGGAGAGTCGAGCTCTGATATATTCCATCTACCTTGCCTTAACCTTAATTTGCCAGGATGCAGCACGTCAAACAGCCTCAGGACCAATGGAATCTGTCAGCCAACTTACAAATGCTTTTCATTTCTTTCTCTGCCGTAACAAAAGGGTTCAAACGTGTATCCACTCAAGCGGCAAGAGATCTTCTATCCTCTCGCGTTTGCATGTCCCCTTTATGAGGCTCCATTAAGAGTGCCAGTGCTTCAAGTTATTTTCTGTTTAACTTAAAAGCTTCATGAAGCAGATATTTACAATTACTTAAAAATAATTACTTTCTACATAATACAGTAATCTAACCCTCACTGATGTGACCAGCGTGCTCGTATTAATGTCCACTTGTCATCTGTTTTTAGTGTGTTGTAATTGGCATGTGCGCTTTTTGCAAAATGCACTTTGACAAAACACTGCACTACATTTGATGTGTGATTGTCTGTTGTTTGTTGTTTCCAATTGAGCTGATCTCAGTTGAAAAGTTTTGGACTCCTGCTGGCTTGTCGTTAAGTACGGACAGAGGCAGACATTCTCAGTTCCCTAATTCAGCACATGTATTTTCTTTTTACTGGCAGCACACTTAGTCACACTGATAATGCAACTGCTCAGTGGAAGATTACTTTAAATTCATACAAGAGATGGTTTAATTTCTTCAATTCTCTTATTTAGTGCCGTTTTTCGTTATTTGACTTGCACCGTGACAGTTTGCATGTGTGTCTAAATGTGCGCAGGCATGACCGCGTGTGCATGTGTGCTGTACGTGCAAATGCGCATGTTGGTGCGTCTGCGTACAGCTGTTTGCTTCTTCCACAGAGTGCATCTGTGGTTGCCTGCTCGGCCCTCAATGCCAGAAGTCCCCCACCAGCCGAATGTGACATTGGTTCCTGACACCCTCGTGTTTACAGTGAGTGCAGACGGACGTCGCCCCCTCCAGAAACGTTTGTCCTCAGTAAAAGAGGAGGTGTTTGTCCTTCCAAGCCTCTTGGGAAATTGTCCGCGGCTCTCGTTAAGCGGCTCCAGACCACACACTGAAAACACAGCCCTGTCCACAACAGATGTTTGTTTTGCTTCGTCTTTGCTCTGTTGCGCTTTGAGCATAAGAATAGAATCCTTATGGAGGCTGTTGTCCACTGAGCCACTTTGCTGTGTAGACTGGGGTTGGTGGATCATTTCAACAGCAAAAATGATCACCAAACCCCTTGTGTAAAGATTTACTTTCTTACGTCAAACATGGGAATAGATGTTGTTTTTTTTATAGGATAATAATACGCGATTCACTCCATATGCTTTCCTGATTAAAGTAGTGTTTCCCAAGTTTGTGTGATGAAAACTCTTAATCTAAGATGGAGAAGGAGAGAGGGTTTAAAAAGAAAGAAAGCAAAAAGAGAAGAGGAAAGGGAAAGATGGCCCAGTACATTACCACCAGCCAGGTCATTAATGAGCATTGCTCATGCTGTCATGGCAACTATTATCACAGCGATGTCGCTAATGGCATCTGAGACAGAGCAAGAGAAATATGTGAAAATTATTGTCAGATTCAATTAGGATCCTTTCGTCTGAACTCAGCTGGTCCTCCTCCAGGCCCCTCATTGATTAGCTATCAAATTGAAAGAAGAATAGGAATGCTGGAACTGAGACACCCTGATGTGAGAGTCATCACAGCATCCTGACGCTCGCTGATGGAAGAAGGCTGACCCTATCCAGCAACCTTAATCACCATCATTGCTGACATATTTCTATTAGTTGTAGTGCAAAACTATCATCTGCACACAGAATATAATTGTTCTGACAATGCCTGAGACGGCTTGTGTTTCAGTGCAGAGCGTTTCACTACATTGTTTGGAACAAAAAACGAAATCGGTGCACTGCCAAGAAACGACAAGTTCAAGTTGATTCACACAACTTTGTTAATGTAATTTGACATAATTAAGTGAAAAACAAATGACTCTCGCTCTTTTAATCTTGAGTTTGTTTTGTATTTTTGTTTAGGCCCCAAATTATAGGATAGTCAGTACGACGGTTTACCGGAAAATAATGAAGCATGGCTCAAGGAAATGGTGTATCGAGAGTCGGCTTAATGAGAACCATATTGGCCTGATGGGCAGGTGGTTTGGTGAAAGGGAACAAGTGAAAAACAGCGTAGATGTTTAAGAGCTGGGTGCCGGAGTAATCTGGATTGATGAGTCCCGTTTGGTCAACATGTTTGTGCGCTCTGGAATGCATGAGGTTGTGGCGGCGGGCCACATTAGAGAAGCCGGCCCGGACGGCCAGATTCCTGTGGTCAGACAACGACAGAGCTTTTTGCCCCCGTTAAAAAAAAGAAAGAAGCAAAACCTCACTCGTGTTTGCTGGCCTGCTGTTGACAATAAATTCTCAACTCAAAGAACACTTAGCTAGCCTTCAAATTGCCTTGCTATTTTAACATAGAGGTATATATGTTCCAGTATAGCAGGCCTGGGTCTCATTATGTTTCTCAAGTGCAAAGTCTTCCATAAAAGACAGAATTTTGAAATAGACACGTTAATAAGAAAGTATAAAAACATTTTCTTTTCCCTGAATGAACATGAGTTTGGTTCAGATCATGTGTATTTATAGATTAATATTAATATGTCTGCAACCTGACTGTGAACCACAAACTACAACACAACCATGCCAAAGCTAACCTTTAGGGTTGTTGGGATTATATCATTGTTCCAATCCCTTTCAAGATCACGTAACAGCAATAATTGCAGGTTATCGAGTGCGTGTCTTCAGGAAATCTAAAGCCAAGCACACAATGTGGCCTGTGTTTCTACATTCATGACTTTTGCATTAAAGTTGGAGTTTATGTCGAGATTTTAATGTAATGAAAATATTGCAGAATCACTTTCCATGTGTGCTGAAATGCAATCCAGCTCGGAGGCAACAGTCATAGTGCTCAGTGTTCAATGTAGTGGTCACAGTGGAACGTTCTGTATCCGAGTCTTTGGATCCTGGATTTCACGGAGAGCACTTCCAGTCTGGACTTGATCTATGATCCTCTCAACCCAACTGGGCATTCCAAAATCCTCACCCGGGGATGGCTGCTTCGCCCTGGGACCTGTGTTCTTTGGCTCAGTCATCCAGCGAGCTCTTATGGGATTGTCTAGTTTGTCTGGGTGGGGGCAGCGGTCAGTCCTGTGGTGGCTGGGGAACACAGTGGTCTGCCGCCTTCATTCTGTGGAAAAGATCGTGATCAGGGTCAGAGGAAGAGATGTAACAATAAGGTTGCCTTTCCTTTAGATGTAAACAGAGAGCGTTTGATGTGCGGTGTGTTTTTGAATGTGGGTTTGACATGATGGAGGAGCGTTGTTTTTTCTGGAACATGTGGATACTATAAAGTCTTACCTTCCTTTATCTTTCCTTTTCCATGTCCTTCTCTTATTCTCAGACATCACACCACATGACTTAATCTAAGACCATGGAGTTCAATGAAAATCAGCTCTCATAGCTCAAATGTCTTGTATGCTTAACAATAACTTTGCCTGTGAGCACTTTAAGACTGCCACAGGTGCTGCAGGCATTTTAGTAGCAGACATTGAAGTTTATTTTTTGTTCATATCTTATAATAATGCATTGCACCGAATGGCTTGGCTTTCAAATGATGCGGACCAAATAACTGCTATTACTTCATGCAACCATGCACACAGCATGACATGTGTGCACGGAAAGGCTTTTCATTTGAAATAGGGGCTTTCAAATTATTTACAGAACCAAAACCCAAAATTGTATGAGGTGAAGCAAACCTGCTGCGTTCTTGCCAATGGGAAATTCTTCTGATTCTTGTGGATGCTTTTGAAGGATCCCTCTCCCGATTCTAAACTGTATCAACTTAGTGCAAGAGGTGAGTTCAGAGTAGATGGGTATGGTGATTGAGACTTAATAACCACAGCAAATGCCCATTCCTCATTAGAGTCACTACTAAACACTCCCATTGTTCTCAGTTTGGCAGGGCATCAAAAACCGAATCACCACAACCTCACGGTTCAGTCCTCTGCTTCTCACATTCAAACAAATCAAACATTTCCACACTGACAAACCATAAAATGTTGCAAGCTGTCACTCATCATGAGTGACACGTCTTAGCTGAGGCTAATATTATTACAGATAAATAAAGAGGATGTGTAATAATCCATACATGCCATTATCCCATTATGAAATTCTAGCCTGTGGCACAGCCCTTTGGAAACTTTTAGACTTGACTGTGTTTGCTCAGGGCTCTATTAATAAACTCCCCTTTGAATGATAGAGTGTGTCCCGACCAGACAGCATATGTCGGTGATGAGGGAGAGACGGGGGAGAGAGAGAGAGAGAGGGAGGGAAGTTGACTGAACCAGAGAGGCAGGCTACCACAGCTCTATTACTATTTACAGAAGTATACTCGGCCCCCTTGTTCAGACAGGATCTCTCTCTATTTGTGGCTGGATGGTGCAACGACACCATGCCATCCTTTTGCCCCCATAACAGTGCCCCGCTGCAGCCTCCACCTCTGTTCTTTCCTCTAACGCCAACTTCCAGCCCATTTCCACTTCATCGAGTCCAGCAGTGTCGGCTTCCTCGTTTGTCTCACAACCCACTTTCCGAACTGGTTCACTGGCACTCACCACAGTACACCCACTGGCTCAAATGGCTTCTGAACAAAGCATACTTTTCACATAATAAAAAAGAGACGGAAACGCTCCTTCAGATACAAACCAGTATATTTGCGTAATAGCAGGGTAATTACACAGAAAAAAAGGGCAACATAATTTGAATGTTGGTTCATGCAATTGCTTGTTTGTTTAAAGAATCTGTCCATCTGTGGACAAATTCTTTAAAGAAACAAGAGAAAGGGTAAATTATTTTACATGAAATCACTGAGTAAGAATAGATCTTATTCATCTGTGCTTGTGTTTACAGTAGATCTGTGCACAAGCTTGCATTCCAACATGCCCCACAAACAGTTTGACCTCTAGGACAGATGCAACCATCAGGCTGGTCTGGTTGTACGCAAGTGTTGGTGGAGGAATTCAAACCCTGCCACCAGGAATGCTTTTCCCCCGTACGTCCACATTCCGAACACAGACGACAGACATTCCAAAAGGTTTTACTCCGGTGGCTTCTTGAAAGCTTGTATCTGTCATAACCGCCCCTCACATGGCGTCCAAACCTAAATCAAAGGCCACTCTTTGGCAGGGAAAGTATTTGGTCCTGTTTAAGTATCTTTTGATCCCGGGGCAGGGATGAGTAAGAGGCCGTACAGCGACAGACATTGCGTCTGCTCTGGGTGTGGCGATCACAAGCCTTTGATGAGACAAGAAGAAGAAGGGGAGACAAGTGGTGGAGGATGTGATTTTGGCTGACATGCAGTCACACACTTACTTGCACAAATGCTTGTAGCCATGTATGGTTGTGCACTCCTCTCCCACCAATAGAGTACACAGCGGGCACTAACAATAGAACACACCTGTTGGTCATTACTGCACAGACACCCAACACCATGTAGCCGCACCAGGCTCACTCCCAGAATCCCCACAGGGGGGCCTGCATGGCTGCTGCTGACGCACAGTAGCTTGTGGAGAGAGACACTTTCTGGACAGATGTACACACATCTAGAGGCCACATACATTCACACTCAGCTCCACACAATAGCATAGAAACACAGACACGCAGTGACCGACAGGATACTTTGTGTTTAAGAATCACAATCATATTTAGTCTGTAGTCTGTGTGTCCATTCGCACATCCCTCGAATCCCATAAAAGGCATCGTAACTCGATGTCCCCAGTGTGTGTGATTGTAGGGGTGGGTAGGCCCACACAGGCGGTGCTAGAGAGATACAAGCCTTAGGGTGGAGAGTAGAGAACTAACACTGACAATGGATTCAGGTAACTACTAAGCAAAGAGTCGGTTCAACGGCAGGGTTCAAGACAAATAGGGAAACATGGGCCCATATCAAAGTTCATCTTGCAGCAAATCCCCTGTACAAGACTTCCACAAGGACCGGGAATCCAGAGCTTCATACTGGGACTTTTCCAGCGACCTCTTGGAAAGACCACCAACATCCTCCATTTTCCCATGTTTTACTTGTCCTCCATGGTCCCATGCCAGCACCACCCATGGTCAGAATGCAAACTGTTGGGAAGTGGACAGGGAAAGTCCCATATTGGACCATATTAGTATTATTAAACCTATCTCTAGGGTATATTAAAACAAGCAGAACTTGAATATCCCAAAGTACCAGTAAGTAGTGTGAAGCCAACATTTCATAAATTTAAAAGGAACAGTGCATCAAAAAAGGTAATTATTCATGCAATTTGAAACAATATTTGTTTAATAAGGTTTGATTACATTTAATGAATTTACATTTAATATCGGAAGCAATTAAAAAAATAAATAATAAAAAAACACATACTGTATGTTACAGGCATTACATTTGATCGGTGTTGTGCCAAAAATGAATTGTTGATTCTAAAGTATTTGTTAACTGCAGCATGTTGGCTAATGTTTAACACCATCTTTTAATGATATAAACAGTAAGATAATAGCTGCCTGCCTCTACAACTGGAGCTTTCAACTATCCGTGTATATTTTTGGACGCTATTCTCCCAACCATCTTGTATCCAAAATTCTGGCAAGGATAAAGACGCATTTTATGAACAGACCGGGAATGTGAGCAGCTAACCCAAATCAGAGAAATATGAAAATATTGCTTGATTGTCTATGAACATTTGTCAGCTTAGTGCTCACAATTAATTTACAGTCCATCCACTTACAAAAACCAAACCCCATCTTCTTTTGTCATCCACAGAAATCAATTTAGGAACCAGAGAATGGCCTCTCTGGCCCACTCATTATCCGAGCATACGATGTTGCATTTGTAATTCTCATGTAATCAAAATTGTCATTGATGTCTGCTCTCGTCCCTCTGGCAAGGCAATTCATGAAACATAGAGGTAATCACAATAACTGTGTAGTGACAGAATATGCTGATTATGTGATTAAGTGTGCATGTAATTGGCATTATTGTTATTTTTAGCTAGAAGTTAATTGCTAATGGAGATCCTAGTAATTGGATCACTGAATAGCAACACTGCAAATCTATTAGCTCCTAATAATTGCTGCAAAGTGAGAACAGAAAGAGTGGGTGGAAGGTGTTTATGGGGGGATAAGTAGCTGTCTCTGTGCTGTCGAGGGGATACAAATAGCATATTTGTTGAATTTTGAATTTACAGCATTACACTTAAAATGGGAAAGGTGTAATGGTGAATTAGGTCGTAAGATGGGTACCAATTTAAGTTTTTGATGTCGGTATTTAGTGTTTGTGAAAATGGCGTGTGTTCAGTAAAATATTCCTTAACAGGAGAACATCAGTGTGGACAGGAGAATGCACATTTGAGGATGGCAAATATATGAGCTGGAGTAAGACAAAAGAAGAAAGAGCTGACTAGAAAGAGAAATACAGAGAGAGAAAGACGGGAGCCTGTGCTGTATCATTTGACAGGGGACCTCTCCAGTGCTATCAGATGGAGGCGTCAGAATGATCAGTCTCTCTCTCTCACACACACACACACTCTCTCGCTCTCCTTCTCTGTGTCCCTCTCTTTCTCCTTGTCTCCTTCCAGAGCAGGGACCAGCCGTTCGCTGATAGAACAGGCCCATTAGGATCCTGCTATCGCCCTGCACAGCGGAGAGATTGAAAGGCCCTGATAGCTGCTCTGCGATCCCCGCAGTCCCGGGAAAATCACTCCATATCAGTCATTGGATCCCTTGCTTGAGACAGAGGGAAGAGAGGGAAGGAGGGAGCAGACAGAAAGGGAGAATGAAAGGCAGGTTAGACACCTAGTGAGAGTTAAAGAGGGAAAACACGAAAAAGAGAAAGCTGGGAAGGAATGACAGAGACTGTCAAAGAGGGAGACAAATTTCCGAGAGAGACAAAAGGAAGAAGAAGTGTGTGAGTCTTTGTCTTACTGCCTTCATGCTGTGTACCGGAGGAGACAGCAGCAGATATCGGAAAGGGCACATGAGCCTTTCTGAAGTCAAAGCTTATACCGTCTGACAGAAAAGACTCCCCTCCTCCAACACAAAGTGTCAGGATTGTATGCATCTCACAATGACACAAACTAAAGATTGCAGATGTAGACAACAGCGTGCTTTCCTGTAGCACAGTTATCCTTCCTTTCAGGCTTCTACTTTGTAGGCCGGTCATCATCTCCTCCCCGCTGCCTACAGGGACACTCGGTCATTTAGGCTGCGGGGCAAAGGGTCTGCAGGTCAGGCCGGAGCCGGGTGGAGGACAGGACAGGACAGTTGAACGGGGGTACAAAGGCATGTCCTTGTATGGGCAGACACTTGACTGGCATGGCAGAGGCCAGCTCAGTGGTGCTAAGCTGCATGGCCTCCTATCAGTGGGGACACAGGAGCCGCCAGATCCAGGGCACTTAGTGGATGACTTCCAGAGAACAGACTGGGATAAACTTTGTGTGTGTGATGGCGTGGTGTGTACAAACTGTGCGCATTCCTATATGCGAGCGACGAAACAGTGCATATTAATGTGTGTGTACGTTGCAAAAGGCGGCGACGGGGGTAATCTCGGTCACATTCATGTCGTCAAGAAATTGACTCACATAAGGTGGAAAACCACAGTCGTCTGGAGGAGCTGTAGCCTCTGATTGAGTGAATGAGTCATGCAGATGGAGTGAGCTTCACTTGAGCTGAGTGACTCTGGATGTCAAAGCAAAGTTTAAATTGCTGTGCGTGTGTGTGCGTGTGTGTGCGTGTGTGTGTGTGTGTGTGTGTGTGGTGGGTGGGGGTGGTGGAGACTGAATCTGCTGTCCTCTGTGTGGTAGAGGCAAAAAACTGTCTCTGGGATTTTGGATGCTCTAATAACACCTTGCCATTGAGAGGCTAATGAAGCATGTCTGCTTTCTTCATCCTGACAGGGAATGAGAGGGCAGAGACACACACACACACACATATACACATACAGCGATGCAGAACAACAGCTCTCTGGAGGTCACTATAGTGAATGTGACTTCAAATATCTTTTGTACATCTGCAATAGAAAGAAAGAACAAGAGGGGGACTCAGGCAAGAATGACAGTATCCCAGTGGTTTGTCTTGCATCAGCTGAAAGGGTCGGTGGGTTTGTGGTGCTTAGACCTCAGGATGCCTCCTGTACTGCCTGGGGGGCCTGTTTGAAGAGCAAGAGCTGATGAGGCTTCACTGTGAAGCCACATACTGGTTTAACGGTGCAACTAATACGCCCAAGTCCCAGAGTCAACCCAGCCAATGTAGCAATTCCACGGAACGGTAGATTTCTATTAATTAAATCATAATTGGGTTTTATATATTTATTTGGTGGAGACATTGGCAGGGAGAGGAGTAAGATTAGGCAGAGATTTGCATGTAAAATGTACGAGCTTCATTACACTACCTTGGCAAAGACGGAATAATTCGCCTGCCTGCGGGGCACACAGATGGCTCTGTATGTTTGCTAATTTGCTCTCCTTTCAAGGTCATTAGTTCTGTTTGGGGAACTATCAAAAAGTTTGTTTGAGGTGGATAAGTTTCTGAAATGTTTGTTAATGTGACAGCTTCTTTATTGTGCGACTGAAGATTAGAAGCAAACTTTAACATCACCAAGTATCAGAAGGCTCAGCTAAAATACTGTAATTAGACCAAAATGTTAGAAAAATAAAATATAGAAAACAATATTACAAGACATCAAAAAACCCAATTAAAAGAAAATCGTTTTTTTTGCAACCAACTCGGCGGTCATGCGTAATTTGTTTATTTTTCTCCAGATTTTGTTCTCACCAACGCTAATGACTACTGTACAGACGCAGTGCACCTGCATGTAGAAGCACATTACTCAGTGAAGGTCTGGAAAGCTGAATCAATTTTTCAAAGTGCAATATTCACCGTATTCTCTTCCCTCTTCAGACAGGTCCTGTTTAGTTTTCTTGTGCAGGAAATGAGTTTTGACATAATGGATTTTTGCCCAGCATTACATAAACACTGACGGCACTGGCACAGTGTGCGGCACAGGTTGCTATGGCTTTGTTTGCCCAAAGACCTACCGGCCCTCCTGTCACTCACATCTGGTTGTAAATAATCTAGACACAGTACTTTTTTATTACTTTTTTATTAAATTTATGACAAACAAAATATTTGCCTGTTCGGGAGCTAGACAACTTCAGACGCAAAACAAATCCAGATGCAGCTATTTGAATGAGGAGCACTGCAGATTGCATTTTTCCGCCATTTGTTGGTACAGTGTGTAGTAATAACATATGAGCAGAAACAGTGAAGTGAATCATGAGCTGCAAGCCGCACAGCTTGTTGTTGTGTTACCTTTTCTTTGTAGTCTTAAGTCTGAATCGTTGATGAGCAGAGTTTGATGACAGCTATTGTTTTCAATATTGTCGTAGACATTTGACGGACCGCTTTACACAAAGACCCAGGATAAAACACGGTGAAAGTGTCTGATTCAACGAAAATCAAAGCCATGTCAGCATATTGTGCAGTTTGAATGGGAATATATATGTACGTGGCTCCAGATTGGTCATGTCTTGTCAGTGGAATTGATTTAAAAACCCAAGAACACAATAGGATTTGTTAACTAGAGAATAAAAGAGATAGTTGTGGGCATGTATCTTCTGAGTATATGGCGCTACTGTAAGTGTGATAATTTAAAATTAGCATGTCGAATTCTCTGTCTTCTGAGATACGCAATTGCAGTGTGTCTTATAGGGCTTCATGTTTCATTTAATAATGAAATAGACGAGGGAAAAAGTTTAATCAGCCCGGGTATTATTGAGGATATAGTGCAGACAGTCTTGCATAGTAGACATAGAATAAAGAAGAATCACTTTTATTACTATCTAACTGCAATTAGTTTAACCCTTTTATCTCTCACCATTTGTAACGCTATTTGGACCATTTCACAGAGCCTGGAAATTTGAGCAGTAACAGTGAAATTGATATAGTGAGGGAGATACCATCAGCCCAGAGGGAAGGGTTGGGTGGGGAGTGGGGGGCCCTGCTTATTTCACAGTCTGTCCTTATGGCTTAAATCCAGCCAGCTAGTCGCCACAGAGCAGTCTCTACGATACAGTACCACATCATTGTTACTCAGCATGTCTGTCTATATATCTATTGGTCTATCACACTTATTGACTGAGTGTTTCATTTAATTTACAAATATATAAATCTTTGACATTCATGGTCATTTAGGACACGTACAGCCAGAGTCAGCTTAGTGTACTACAGGTGTACTCCAACCCACACAAGTCTTCACTGAGCTATATAACCAACCAATGCTTGAATTTAAATACAGGTCTGTGGTGGACGGGTCTTAATCCAAAATACCTCCTGTTCTTCTTCATAAGATTCAGGAGATGGATATTAAAATATTCTCTTTCCAAATAATAATATGACTAAGACATCTTATTAGCATACAGTGCAGGGAAGAAGACTTTAATGAAGGTATCAGAAGGATCTTATTGTCTGGGGATTAACACTTTCTTTTCTTAAAAGCCATTATTCAACATTGACTAATGAACGTATTGTATTTATTTGTGTTATTTTTGGTATTTTCTTCATGTTAATTGGCTGTTTTCATATTTCTTCTTTTTGTTTTGTTTTTTTCAAAATAGGGCATTGCAATTACTTCATTTTTTTTGCTGTATAATTAGAGGTTAGATTTATTTGTTTATTTCAGTGCAACTTTAAACTTCAGATTGACAACAACTGGGAAATGATATGGGAGCCATAGTTATTGATCAGACATTTTAAACTCTTGTTAAATGAAAAACACGAGTTGATTTACAGTAAATGTATCAGGTTGTGTATCCGACAAATGCAAAACACAAACAATTGAAAATAAGCGTTTACCATATTTGGGTCTTAAAAACATTGAATAACTTTCAAAATGTAAATAATGTATGTCAAATTAGGTGATTAATTTCACTCTGAAATAATTACAAAAGATCTGTTCAATTGGTAACAAAGGGTGAATAGCATACGGTCCCCGTGAAAGAGAGTGTGCTTCACTGTTCCCCTCCTCCATTCAAATCCACCAGGGTCACTCAACCAGTTAACCCACAGCTCTAAACCACTACATATGATACACGTGCAATAGCATCTTTAGCACATCCTGCGTGTATTCATTTTGTATGTGGCAAATATATAAGCATGACACTACAAATCAAGGTGTCCTGATATAGAACAAAGATCCTGGCAGGAAAGGTACTGTGACTGTCCACACTTGGGATTAATCAACACAAAACTTTTAGCTTTGAAGCTAAAATAGCTCCTAGTTATTTTGTCATGTTTGCCTCTTGCCGCAGAAACAGGAAGTCGCGGCAAGATGCTAACACCGCCCTGGCAAAATCTGACCAGTTTAAATTTCTCCAGACCTCTGCTGTTCAAGCTGAAGGTGTGAGATTAGACGTTCGGGAGTGTAACACAAATGACAAGATTTGCAACTCTTTCAGCAAGTGAGGAGAATGTGTCGCGATCATTGGCAGGAAAAATGAGCAAGGCTCCGTGCCACATGGCCAAAGACTGTGAGCCCACTGTTGGCAGCCTGGGAGGAGATGGCTACCTTCCAGTCGACACTCAGGGCTGAGTGGCTCAGGAAGACATTTGAATTAAGAAATGTGAATTTAAAAATCTGGTCTTGTAATTGCACTTTTAAAGTTAAAGTTAAAAATAATGTCATTAAATGTATTAAACAAGCTTACGCTTAGTCGTCAAAACATCCGCTACTCAAAGTGGAGGCTGAACCACTCACCAAACTATAAGTAATGAATTATATAGCATAACTGAGTAGCAGACCAAAACAATTGGATGCAAATATATTTGTTTTATACCCTCAGACAACTCCTCTAATCCAAGCAAATGCCCCTTCCTCTGCTTTGCCAGACAACCACCACAAGACAAACCACAGCTGTCTATTCAAAGTTATTGAGTTCCTCAACGGAGTTATCAATCCTCAGATTTCACAGCGCAATCAGGATTTGCAAAGCAAATAATGACCCAGTCATATTTGTCTGAAACTGGGAGTTGTTATCCTTGTGCTTCCTAAATATTTTAATTTTCCATTTGGGAAACTCCCCTGACTCCCTGTCACTGGGGAAGATATAGTACATAGTGGTTTATTCCTGTCTGGGTCAGATGTCAAAGACGGCACAAACTTCCTGGTTTGTGCGTGAACCAGAAAAACAGCTCTCACAAACCCGTGGCCTCAACAACCTTTTGGTGTGAAAAAGTGAAAAAAAAAACACTTAAAATGAGCAAAAAGTGAATTAGGTATACTATTACAGAATATAAGAATATATTTATTTCAATGCAAATGAGTTTTGGTATATATTTGTGTCTATATGTGTTTTTCTGTGACGTGTGTGCGTAAGCTTGCGTGTGTGTGTGACCAGCCAAGCTCTAATGGCTTGTGTGTGAGATAGGCCAGACTGTACTGCTCTGACAGTGAAAAGAGGATAACAGGGAGATGAGGAGCAGAGAGAGAAAGAAAGAGCGAGGCAGAGAGAAAGAGAGAGAGAGGCACTCAGATACTCATTAGCCACCAGACGCTATCTGGAGTGTGTCAATAGAGTCATGTTAGTGGGGTGTTAAAGCATTGACCAAGATACGCTGAGAGAGGCAGAGAAAGACAGAGAGAGAGGGGGGCAGAAAGGGAAGGATAGCGAGAGCCCCCCCCCCACACACCACCCCCCCCCCACCATCGCAGCACCTGTCACACCTTGAGATAATCATCCATCATGCCTCGCCAGTGACTGGAGAGTGTGTGGTCCTTTTTAATGGCCGCCATTGACACGATTCGTCTTCCCCGCCACCCACAGCCTGTCACCAAATTGCTACTCTTGCAGTGGGGATTCATTCTATTGCACCTGTGCTAAGATGAGATGTGTGCACTCTTGCATCTAAGAAGTTTTGCCTGGAAAGGGGCGACTCCTATGTGTTGATAGAGGCTAAAGAAAGTAAGAAAGTGGTCATTTCTATTGCCAAAACTACGGCATATTGGGAGGTCCTCAACTGATCAACTGACAGTGTATGAAGACAAAAAAAAAGTCTTTGAAGTTCCAGTCTTCACTCTGCAAGATAAAACCTGATAGCAACTGAAAGAAAATCTGACTTTGATGAGACAGCTTTTTGGTTTTACAACCAACTGACATTGAACTAGCTTGTCCTTTTCATCTGAATTATTACTTTCCAACTAAAAAGAGCTCGCGAGCTAAAAGCTACAGTTATGATTGCTGAAATAAGAAGCTGGGCAGACAGGTGGGAAAGCCATGAGAGCATGTGAATGAATAATGTGTCCTACACCCGCTGTATAGATACCTGGCCTTCACACAAAGACACCATTGTTCCTTACAGACCTGCGACCTCTGCCTTAGCGCAGGTCTTGCTCCACACCACAACAGACATGCATGTGTAGGAGCACGGCCGTCTAAATGTGTGGTTGATCGCATGAGCATGTGTTGAGTGTATAAGTAAAAGTGTCCTTTCACACGTGCTCCTATGCTCTTGTAGGCCCATTACTGTGAATCTGTAGCGTGAATATGAAAATGTGTAACTCACCAGGATCTCCCCAGGTCTCCTACTCCGCATGATGGCTTTTCCTGGGGAAACTGTGGTAAGGTGAGCTCAGACGTTGGAACAGGCGTTAATAGCGCATCTAACACGACTAGATGTCCCATGGTGCAGCTGGGCACGCGAACGGAAGAGGCCTAGCTAATGGGAGGACCCCGGTGGGAGGGTGGCACGCACCCAGGGCCTCTGGCGGCCCTTTAATAGAGGACCATGGAGATGCCTGCCTGCTGTGGTTTCTGGGTTTCAGATGATTCTAGTTTCAGGTGACATGCCTCATGCTCTATTAGCAGACTCTTCCGACCACAGTTTTCTTTGGCAGCCGCACAGGTTCAGACTGCAGCAGCTCTGAGCAGGACTAGTTTTCCGCACGCCACCTTTCTCCTCCTCCATCACACACACACGCGCACACAAATAAACGTATGCAGACGCATACCCGCACACATGCGTGGGCATACCAACACATACAAATCAAAATCTCTATTTCATTAATATATACACATGGAGACACATAATCAAACATCATCATGCACAGACACTGACAGACGAGCCCCGCCGTTAGTCTCACTGGTAAATAGAAGTCTGTTGATATACATAGATAGGTGGGGAGTCCAGCACACAGACATCCATATATTTTGTCTGAGCCAATACTGTAGGTCGGCCTTGACATGGTGGCAGTGGAGGATTTAGGCTCCAGTGGTGTTTGTGAAGTACAGAGCTGTGTCCAAACATCCTGCTCATTCCTGTGAAGTGGTCGGATGCTGGTCCCTCTCTCTCTGCCCCTTTTCAGCACTCTGGCATGTGTTTCTGGGTGGCATCGGGTCTCAGGCCTCAGTCGAAGGGCTGTCTACTTGAGTCCTGCTATGCTTCATTCTCTCTTTCACCTTCTCTGACCTTCTCTGTCGGCCTCTCAGTGGAGTCGTTCAGACTGAAAACATTTTTTTTTACTTAATTTCATATAATCCTGTGAGAGTCGCTAATGCTAGAAGCAAGCCAATATGTCATCTCTCGCGATTTGCATGGAAATCTACGGAGTAATGTGAAATTGACTTTTATCTTCTGTTAGAGCGCTGACTTTTTTTCTTTTGTCATTGTGACAAGTGTTTTATAGCACCGTATTTTACACACACAATGGCGGTCTTTGTGCTGTTCAAATCACAGCTCCTTAAGTTATTGTTCAGTGATATTGTTTAGTGAAGTATACGAGTTTTCCACTGATGTCTCAGTTATCATCTCAGTTGGATATTGGCTCTCGAGTGAATGCTGAACAACCGTATTGTGACGTCATTCTCAGTCTGCATTGGTGGAAAACTTTTCCATCTATTTAGTTTTCAAAAGAGCAACTTTATCAATGAAATCAAAGGCACTCTGCGTGACAGTTCCACAGTGTTTCTTTCTGGTGTGCAGTGTAGGTCTGGACCTCGAGAGGTTTGGCTGACTAAACCAAGAGGACAACTGCCTTGGGTGGGAACTCCTCTTGGCTTTTAAAGAGATGTTTATGAAGTCTGCTTACACATGTCGAAACGCCTGCTTGTGTATTTTTCATGCAAACGGGGATAATTCAAGACTAAATGGCAGTGAGTGAAGATATTATATGCAATAAAAGCTTTAAATGAAGGGGGGGATTTTATGCTCTAGCAGGTGCTCAATGCTCTTTTAGCTGGTGGCCATTTTATTTCTTCAGGTTTAAAAATAATTCTGCCCAATTTACAATTTTTTTCCAAACTTTATAACCGTTCTTTGACTACGACCTGTGCATTAAATCCATGTCAATCACTTGTAAAGGCACTCATATTGGATTCTGGCATGCCGTGTATTGAAACCATTTAACTCAAAGCTGACAAGAGCGACATCGATGTATAGAGAGATCATTTTGACAAGGATGAGGCTATTCATGAATCAATGCACTGATATGCGTCTGTTTATGTCTCCACGCTGCATATTTGCTGTATAATCCGCATGGAATCGAGATTTTCACCAGAGGATATTTTCATCCGGGATGATCTGATTTTAATGAAAGCTTCTGTCACTCACGAGGCTAACCTGTGTAATTTGTTGTGTATACTGTGGCTTGAGGCAGAAAAAGGCAGCCAACAGGCCTATAATGTATCAGGTGAGACGAAGCATTGAGAAGAAGTAAAGCACACGCGCACACATAACATCATGAATTTGTGTCGAGTCATTTCTTGTCATTGATATACTTGTTAAATTGTATTTGCAAAGTATAGATGCCTTTCTTAAAGACTTTACGGCAAAGGAATTCTACCTTTGATGTAAAATGAACCACTAATATGCAATTCAAACAACATGTCACCAACCATATAACAAAAATAGCCCATAAAACTTAGCAATTCATCTGTGTGTCTCCTGCGAACGTGGCCAGCGCGACGGCTCAGCTGACCAAAGAGGAGCCCAACCAGCAGGCTCACGTGACCGACATCAACCGTGTTATTTACATTCAGCTCATGGCGAGCTGTTTGCTGAGAGGGATAATTTGACAGTCAGATAAACAGACAGACAGACAGACGGATAAACAGAGTGTTGGCTACTGACAGAGATCTCACTGTCAGTCTCACTGCCACTCTGTTCCTCTCTCAAGCCCAACAGCCACGGGGCAATATTTGAGCAGACAGTCACCAAGTCTTCCAAATATTGAACAACATAGCTGTTTTTTTCCAAGTGATTTTTGGACTCGCTGCCTCTGTTTACTTCTTCTTCTTCGTCTTCTTCTTCTTCTACTCGTGGTGCAATACTGGCAGGACATTGCTTTGACAAGTCTCTCCCTTTCATTACTTTCTCTCCGTTGAACCCTGTTTCTAGCTTTATTTCTCCTTTATGACATACTGTTAGATTAAAAATACAAAAATTAATTTTCATCTCATTATGTTCGGAATTTAAAAAAATCAATTTTAAGAGTAAAATGTACTGTACTGACGTAGGTTATGCCAATAGAGGTGTACTTGCTGTAGGAAGATGGGGGAAATAAGTTTTCACAATGTATACATTTAGCTTTGATATTATTAAAGTTAAATTATTATTAGTTCAGAAGTATTGTTTTTTTTCCAAGTAAATTTAATTAGTGCCCATATATGATACGGCATCACAGATATCTGTCTCACCAGGGTCTGTTTTGTGTAGGCGGGATAGTTTTGCAATATCAGATGGTGTCGGTGCTTGTCTTTGTGTCTCCCTTCGGAGTGTGTCTGTATGTGTGTGTAGCCATTGTGCGTGCGCACATGTGTGTTCAGTGTTCTGCGCCTGTTGTATCCAGTGACGTTGTCACACCTTTCTTGGTGTCCTGCTGTGTTTCCCGCGGCGTCCTGAGGTCCTGGACGCTGTCTCTGTATCGCTGCTGAGGATGGTGGGCGTCTGGCACAGATAACACGATGATAGCTTAGTGATGGACAGCCGGGAAACTTTTTTCCTTTGCTCTCCTTTCCCCATCCCTCACTTAGCACTATGACAACCTGCTGTAGATGGACCTCAGAGGTGAGTGTGTGTGTGTGTGGGGGGGGGGGGGGGTGTGCGCATGCTTGCAGGATTGGGAGGGGGTTGGACTTTATTTGAAAGTACATTATACATTGAAATCTTGCCTTGATGAATCCTGGAAATGAAGAAAACAGCCTCTCTTAAACTTGAAGCAGGGATGAAAAAAAAAAGAAATACAAAAAAACTCCATATATAAAACAAAGAACTTTTAATAAAAAATGTGAATTAATTTCCCTTTTTATTCCTTTTTTCTTTTTCCTTTGTATTAGCAGTTTCCTTCCTTTCTCAATTATATCACAATTTCTACTGCTGCTACTTAACTTGCTCCTACGTTTTCAGTGGTTGTTTGGTTATTCACAAATGTCATTGCCATTCTTTTATTCTCCCCTTGTGGTGGCCTGTGGGGGAAAGGCTAATATCTTGTGTGCCAATTCACAGCATGAAACTTTTAGATCTAAGGTTACTCATTGCAGAACTTATTTTCTAAGATAGAAAAAACAAATCCATTATTTATGAACATATTCCCAGTCCATGGCTAATTGTTTATTTTCTTCACAATTGCTTTGATGTAACCAGCTAGACACTTATAGAAGACTGTCTAAAGCTGACTATTTTCCATTACACTCCTTTAATATATGATTATTGTGTGTCATTCCCCTAAAGTTTATTTTAGTTCAATGTTTCCCACATGAGGAATTGAGTAAATTAAATGAATACCGTCTATGTCCTGCTCTAAAAGGTGCCACCATGACTTAGTATATTCCAAATTTTCCCTGACAAATATTTCTAGATTTCTTTCCACCCCGGCACTGCTGGGCAGTATTATCTGTTGTCTACATTGTGGTAAACACGCATTTGCTTCCTTTGGTTATGCTTGTAAAACAAAATACAGAAATCACTTGCCTGCTACTGAGTAAAATAACAGATACTGATTTTCGAGTGAGCTGGGCGGAAGGCGCTGTGTTCTTCACGGGGCTTTCTGTAATTAAGCGGGCTGCACATTCCTCAGTTAACGTTACGTCTCGAGCTGCTTGATCAGCACTCTGCAGTATTTAGAGAAGTTTAGGGTGGGAGCGGACGCCCAAGCCGCAGAAGAACTCAAACGTTCATCAAATGGGTTTAAACTACAACAAAGACATTGCCCCCCCTATAATTAGATTAGGGAAACATAAAACATAAAAAGAAGGCAGGGTTGTGTGTACGCACCCTGCCAATCCAGAAACGTCTACAATGCCCTGGAGTCGGGCTATTGTAGTTAAGGGAACACTTGTAGTGAGCCCAGTGTGGCTTTTCTATTTTTTACAGTCTGTTATTTCAGTAAATGTAAATGCATTGCTATTACAGTTTATTTGATTGCAATAACTTCACAAACACTCACTGAAATATTTTTTGGGAAGTTTTGATATTTTTCAAAATTTGTATTCAATGTTCCATACATTACACATTGCATGGCACCATCCTCCATGCACTCATATCAACAAAGTTCTCTCGTGTCGCCCAGGTCACTGTGCTATGTTCTCCGTACAACCTCTCAGGTATGATCGGCTCTGTACCAGCCAGCTCCACCTGTCTAGACTTAACGTTCCCAGCTGGCAGGCTATAGGGGAATGGCCTCCTCACTGAGGCTTTACACAGAGCCATGTCGTTCAAATGCCAGGGTGCCCAGTGGCGGGATCTGCAGCTCTGTTCTGGATATCAGCTTTCATAGGATCAAAGCACTGGCAGCGATATCCTCCCCCTCATCAGCCGAGCAGCAGTGCACAGACCCAAGGGATACGATCGGCGGAGGGGAGTGAAAAGAGGGAGAGAGAGACAGACAGATAGACAGAGAGGAGAGAGAGGCAGAGGAGGAGGGATGCTGGTGAAGAGGGGGATGGTTTAGGGGATAGGGAGATGAGAGCTAGGTTAAGGGCCTGCAGGGCTGGGGAGGACGAGAGTGGGTGAGGAAAAGGGTTGGAGGATGGAGAAGAGGGTAGTTAGGGATGTTTGAAGACAGCGGGGGAAGTGCTGATGGGAGAGCGATGCAAGGAGTGCAAGAAGGGGGGAAGGGATGCGAGGGCTGGGCGATGTGTGCGTGTGTGTGTGTGTGTGTGTGTGTGTGTGTGTGTGTGTGTGTGTGTGTGTGTGTGTGTGTGTGTGTGTGTGTGTGTGTGTAAACGAGACAGATACGCCAGTCTCATCAACATATAGGGCCTGGGTGTCTAGATGGAGCCCTAACAGCTGAGTTTCCCCCTGCACAACAGCAGCTGTGCATCTCTCCCCCCCCCCCCCCCCTCTTTGCCTCACCTACCTTCACCACCCCTTACGCCCAGGAGTCTATTTACTCACCCGCTTGTTTGCCAAGAGCGACAGCATACCACCCCCCCCCCCCTCCACCCAGACACCCTCCGCTCCAGCTCCTTTCCCCCCTCTTCCTATCCCCTCTATCATCTTCCTTAGAGATATGAGGAGCGAGGTGCAACACTTTACTCTTCCTGCTCTCCTCCCTCTCTCCAGGCGCTTTTTGATTTCTCCTCTCACCTCCTCTTTTTCTCTTCCTCTTTCATATCCCAGAGTGCTTCTTTTCTTCTGTTCGTCTCTTCCGATCGCGACTTCTCCTCAAGGTATCAGTGTGTGGTACAGAGTTGTGGCGCAGTCTTTTCTTAAAAGTGCTAGCTCATTAAGGAGTGGGAGTGTTTGGATATGCGTAGTTTGTATTTTTAGTGTGTTTGTTTGTGCCGCTGTGCCGGGGCTGTGTTCTCGGTGCACCGTCTGCGTGTGTGTGTGTGGCATGTGTGCGTGTTGGGTGTAAAGTAGAGGTAAGAACAGTGCTGAGTCTGATTCTTTCTGTTCCACCTAGGCATTTGGGAAGCACAAACTTTATTCCTGTATAGCGATAACATCTGTTTACAGTGTTGAACATATACTGAACACCAGGCGAGGTGAAACAACAAGATGTTTTAGGATCTTACTGCATATTGTCAGGACGGGATGGTACAGTAGCGGGTGTTGATTCAAACTTTGCAAACCCACTTTCTTATTATAGTTGTAGGAAATAGGGATAGCAGAGACAACATGTACTCATAATATGTTGTTTTTGACATTGAACAATGAGAGGTGACCTAAATATAATTTAAAAACAGAAAAAATGTTTTATTCAGACATTTAACTTCAAATTTCCAAATGAAACCCTGACCTGTAAAGAAGTGTCTTAAAGTGACTTGCCCCTTGTGGATCCCCTGAAATCAAGTTGGGAGAAAATCTTACATTTTAAATCTTTATAAATGTTATTTTGTAAGCTACGTGCTCAGAATGGTACATCTCAGCTACTGTAAGTAATTATGCATTCAATTTCTGTATATGATGAAGATTTTGCACAGTCGGTATCTTTTTACATAAATGCATTTTATTAAAAGGAATGAAAGATTGACATACTGTAAGGGATTCATAAAAAGGCCATGAAGTGCGTGGGCGAAACTTAATAAAATGTGTGACAGTTACAATGCATATATGTAGTGTTATATTTCTCACAAAAGTTACCACTCACCATAACATACTGCAACGTTTTCAAACGTACTATTTCTTTCATTCTCTACATGCATAAAAAACACTTTTTAACCTTGTCATATTTAACCATTTGTCCATTTCACTCCAATCCTGGGAATTGCTTTTAAATTGCACGGTATACTGTCTGACTTTGACAAAATACCACACAATGACGATGGGAAGTATTTCTGTGACATGCCGTCATTCAAACAGGCGGGGACACTGGAACAGCAGCAGCATACGTGCATGCTACAGAGAGTTTGTCTTCTAAAGAGCCATGTTTGCTCTTTGTTAAGACAGCAACTGTCCAAGAAAGTACTGTTCAAGTTAACAGAAAAACTAGTTCCAGAAAAAAAAGGAATCAGTACTATTGAAGGGCATGGAGTGTATTAGAAGGGGAAGTCAGTAGTGAGGGTAATGTTTTTTTTTAAGCTAGACCCTCCACAATGGTATTAATATTATGACATTTATTACCTTCCCCTATAATATTTCAAAATAGTAAAACCACAGTATGAAGTTTAAGAGTAACATGTGATGTTTAATAATAATATTTAAGTCTCAAACCCTCACTATACACACGAAAATGGGCCTTAACAGGAAGGGGCATGTAAATAACCTCAGTCTCTGCCAGGTTTGGGCCGCATTGGCGACCACATATTAGCGAGCAGACTTAAAATGGATATGTTGCTGTCACCTTATCTTCTGACAACAGATCACATTACACACAGACACACATACACACACACACACACACACACACACACACACACACACACACACACAGACCAGGACGTTTAGCTGCCCCAGCTCTCAGTTCTGCACCCCAGCAACAGGCTGGCAGCTCCCAGTTCTGAAGTCTGTCCCAGAGTGAATATGTGTGATTGCGTGTATGTATGTGTGTGTGTGTGTGTGTGATGGAGTCTTCACCATGAATATTTCAGCCTTGACCCAGTTCCCCCATGCTCGGGATGTCCTGTCTTCACCAGAGGAGACGTGGTGTCATGTATTCCAGGTGGGTAACTGAGTCACTGTGTGCATTGTGACATTTCAACCCACTTCCACTTAATTCATATACAATGAGGATTCTACCGTGTGTCAACTAATACTCTGCAGGCCTGATGTAAATTCATCATGGACAAAATGCTTGACTTCTATTACATTCACCATATAGACTGGTGCTTTGAATTATGTACAGTACATATCTGTGAAATAAAATGCCCTCTGACTCTCAATGACTTCTGAGATCACAGACTGAGTGCAAATATGCACACATTCTTTAACTTGTGCACACACACACACACACACACGCACAAACAAACATGGTACACTAAGATGCCTTAAGGTCTATCCTGTATGTGCAGAGTCTTCCTGGAAAGAGGAAGGTAGCAGTAGCTGGCAGGCTCACTGCTCCAGATCGATACGGGACTGCTTTTACTGCTGTTTGTAGACGCCTCCTCTCCACTGTGTTATTTTATCCTTCACTGAGCTCTGTTCATTTGTTGTTCATGTGCTCTGCTGTGTTGGTTCAATAAATCTTATATCATCTTTGTTTTCCCCCCATTACAAATAGCCGTCTCTCCTTTGCCAGGTCCTCCACAGTATGCCGGCTCGTCCTCGGCAGTTATTGTCTTTCCAACATTATCCGGCAGGCCCATCTGTGAGCCGGGAGAACAGATTTGATAAAAGCGTGTGATACACAAAGAAAATCAAATTTACATACACACATTTCACATGCAAACATACTGTACAGCTCACTTTGAAACAATACAAGACTGCATACAAATGCACAAATACACACATCACACCCCTCCCCCTGAACCTACACACACACACACACACACACACACACACACACACACACATGCTATAGCTACCCTGCCATGAGCTACATTTAGGTCACAGTCTTTCTAGCCACAGGTGGTCTTCCTGTCACAACCAATGGACCATGACTATGAAGGATTACTTTGGAAAGGTACCATACCACAGAACACAGGTTACATTAGACAGGAGACTGAGAAGCTTTAGTTCCAATGAAAACAAGAGAGAGAGGCGGTTAGGCGAGGGACTGTATTGTAGCAAAGGAGAGGAGTCTGAGTTGCTCTGTCCACCAGACGTCTGCAAACAGAGGGTGCCAGGCATGCCAGGGAAGCTGTCACTGCTCTCACTACTGACAACCCCAGTGCCACCCGCCTCTGTTTGTGTTTTATTCCCCTGCTTCCCCGTCATGGCAACCTGCTATGTTTCCTCTCGTCCTCCTCACCATCCTCCTCCTCCTTTCCTCCACCTCGTCGCCTCTTTTTCTCCATGTAAAGTAATTCTCCAGGTGGAGGTTGGCCATTTGGAAGCTTGTGGACTGGCAGTTGACTGGTACGCGGTTTCTCCTTAAACCCGTCCTCACCCCAGGGACTGAAGCCCTAGTGGGCTCTTGAAGCTCAGTGTGGCCGACGTCCAGCATCGTCTCATCGAGTAAGACCGCCGCTTGGCCGCGCTTAACGCTCCCAGCTCCAGACAAAGGCTGCCATGTCCTGTAAATACTGTCAGAAGCAGTTAGGAGTCACACTGATGGCTGATTCATTTGTGTGGGTCATTTCCCTCCAAATTTGGGCGCGAACCAGATTTGCCTTTGGAAAGAAATTATATGACCTTATTTGCCACCATTCAGCAATTTTTCTGCCTTCTGTGTCTCGGTGTGTGCTGCATGTGTGGGTGTGAATGAGCAGTGCATGACAGTTCGGTTTACCTGCTGTACAGCGGTACGACAGTGACATTTCAATCCGTCTGTATTGCGTTGTCTGTCCATGTGTGTGTCTGTGTGTACGTTCCTGTGAAGATGTGTGTTGTGGAACAGAAGATCACCTTGACTGTGGCCAGTCGGAGAGAGCCGTGGGCAGAGAAACTGAGAAGGCAGGGTCGAACTGGCTCCCAGAAGGCCGTTCTGTTCAGCACAGCCGTCTGCACCGCCCCTTTAGACTTTCTCTCTTTCTCTCTCTCTCTCTCTCTCTCTCTCTCTCTCCCACCATCTCTCTCTCTCTCTCTCTCTCTCTCTCTCTCTCTCTCTCTCTCTCTCTCTCTCCCCATCTCTCTCACACACACAGACACACACACACACATGCACACACATTCCCCCCCCTCCAGCTGGGAGGTCCCGTGAGGTAGTGAGGCTCACTGACTGATTAGGTCCCAGGTAAAGCACTGGCCGGGAGCCTGCTATAAAGCCAAAGTCAATGACGACGGTAACACGCACACACACACACACACACACACACACACCTACTGTACACCTCTCCCCATGCCTTTTTACAGCACATGCACATGCACACACACACACACAAAGACACAGAGACATGCGCATGCCTACTGTCTCTATCAGACAGCTGCTCATGCAGTCTGCTCACCACTGGGATTTCCCTGTATTGTATATGATATAATGATATTATTCCCTCTATTTGCTGGGTAGTTAGGCACCATGCCAAGCGGCTCACTTATGAATTTGGGGTAATAGCACGATGTTATTTCAGGATAAGAGATGGCTATGAAGTAGAACTGATCTTATTTGGACTCTCTACATGTTTCTGTTCCTCGTTTAATCGTCTCCTCTTCTTATTTACTTTTCTCTCTTTCTCTTACTGATGTCTTCGCCTCTGAACGTTCTAAACAATAGTCTCGCCTTTAACAATAGCCGTCATAGCACTGCACCCACATTTATAAACCAGGCACCACAGTGAAAATCAGGAAGTTACTGGACAATGGCTGCAGCCATCCTCCAATTGACAGGCAGTAAAACGTCTCTGATTCTATTCTCTGCTCTCTGACATTTTACAGTCTGTCAGCCCGTTAGGAGCTCTGTAGTTCGAAGCTCAGACCGGAACCCTCCAATGCTATTTCCAGCTCTTTTCTGAAAACCCGCTATTGTGGAGGTATAATTACAGGCCTATATTCTGTGCTTAATTCTCAAACAATAGGGTGTACTTTTACACAAGGACATGAAATTACTCTCCATTCAGAACATGCTCGACTAGACAACAGAGCTCTTCATGTTCAGAGGACGTTCATGCTGCTGTGCTGTGCAAAAGCCAGACTGCAAGTCTCTTCCTGTTGTTCCCTCTCATTACTTTAGTGTTCGCTGCTGTTGATGGCAATGATGACTCAGGTAGTCGGCTTCTTTTTCTACCTGTCTGTCTATTTCTCAATCCTAGCATCAAATGAACAGAAGGGAGATAGCGGACTGTCACAAAAAGTCCAAATTGCAAACGTCAGCGAGCCTATGTGGCAGATTCTGCTTTGTCAATTACATTTATTTCCCTTTCTCACTTTCCTTCATGGAACAAGTTACCTAAGTTCCTTAATTAATTTACTGGAATTCATTTTCTCTTTTTACAAACACTGTTTCACATCGTCTTTCCTCTGTTATTTTTAATTGTTTTTTTTTATCCTACCACAGCTCTGTTGTCCCTCAGTGGTCGTGGCTCCGTGTCTGACTCTGACAGTGATGGTGTTGTTCCCCCCCCCCCCCCCCTGTTCTCTGTTGGCCTCCTTCTCCCTCCGACAGGCACCCAAACTCCTGACTCCTAATTGGTGGTAATGCTAGCAGCAGCTGGTTCTGGTGAGCGTCTTTGTCGACGACGGCGGTTATCCAGCCGTTTGACAGCTGGTTGCCATAACGTCATCACCTTGGCGACAGACTGGACTCTGGCGCTGTTCTGGAGGACCTGCCACTCAGCATTACCAGCCACGCTCGCAGAAGAGACAGGGCATTTCATGCATCCAAGAAATGAGGCAGTTTCAGAGGGAAATTTGATAATAAGCTTATTTCAGCCCCCGCCACGACACAACACAACACGGCAAACGGCCCTTCCAGCGCTCCATGACTAACCCCAGCCGGTGGGAAAGAGACTAATATTTTAGCGGATGAATTATATGGCCTGTTAACTTTGAAAGATTCTGTCGACAGCGGAGAGTGTCAGAAAATGCCATTCCATATAATGCCGTTTCATTTTTCTACTTTTCACTGTAGAATTCCAGCTTAATAGGGGAAGCAGAAACGTTGTTGGCCTGGAAAAGAGAACGAAGGAGAATTAAGTCTTTGAGGGAATTTTCTCTTTTTCCCTCGTCTCTCTCTCTTTTAAACCCCTACACACTCTAGTCCTCTCCTCTTGTCTCCGCTCTCTTCATACCCCTGTGGCCACAGCCACGGTATTCCAGGAATACTCGGGCTCGATGCTCGTTTGTGTCTGCTTTTAGTGCAAGATACTGGTGCAACTTCTGCAGCTGATGGGGTCATTGTCAGGCAATAATATACTGTGATTGATGCTTTCTGTTTATGGAAAAACAACAGACTTGACAGAAATGACAGAAATTAAACTACCGGATTATTTGTTTTGACAATTAAATAATAATTCTGTCTGTGAGAAAAAAATATACATGCTTCATGATAGATGTTATTTATTCGCATTACAGTACTTGTATTTTTCTGCCCTTGGGTCAGTTAGTTTGATTTGATTAAATGTGAAATTTCAAATGATGTTTTGAATCTAAAATAACAGGATAATCATCATAAAGATGATATGTGCCTTCACTTGGCTCAAGCACTTCATCCAGAATGTTTACAAACTACTTTAGCGGGGTATGATTTGAAAAGTAAACTACATATTACCATTAAACCCTTTTATGGACTCAGGTCTTTAATCATATTGCTACAAGGATTGTCAGGAGTTAGATGGACATAAACACGTAAGAAAAACTTAATAAAGTAAAATAAACACGCATCTCTCTTCCTGCAAGGTGGCACTCATTTCCTCACATCACATCATATTTGCTGCTATTTCATATCCACGCATGAACAAACACAGAGCCGGCCATACAGGAGAGGAGGCGGTAGAGGAGCAAACAGCGTGAGGGCACCGTGTTCAAACTGTGGTGACCAGTGGCTCCTGTCTGCCCGTGGCCTCACAGCATTGCCTCTGACCCAGTGGCTCAATGCAGGTATTCACAAACTGGATTCCAGTGGCCACCAAAATATCTAGCCCAAATGGACACAGTGACTCCTCTAGGTAAATAGTGGCCCGTGCCAAAATCTAAACCGTATAGTCTCTCCTCTCTCAGTATCTAGGTCTCATTTTAGCTCTCTGGCTTTGTTTCCCTCTGCAACCTTTGCCAGCCTGAAAATGAAAAAGAGCATGCTGTGAAACAGAGCTCACAACTCACATCCTGGAATGAAATGCTCCCAGTCAGTAATAAATGTAAATGCTGCGTTGGTGCTATTTACTTCCACGGAAAGGAACTAATGATGATTTGGGGGAAGGTTTATTTCAAATCTACGTTTCTAAAAAGATTAATCGAATGACATTAGATGGTGAAAAAGAACAAACATGTTAAGCAACAGAGAGTCATTTCTCATCCTTTATTGTTAAATTGTGCAATTATTGTTCTACATTTAGTGTCTCACCTAAGCAGCTGTGGAAGCCGGAGGAGACTTGATGATTTGGCAGATTTTTTTTGCAAAAACAAAAGGCAAACAGACGAGGCTACAGAAGAGGCAGACAGCTCACGAGAGAACAAACCACACCACAGAGAGAGAAATCAAACCTAAGCACAGCCCTCTGAAACCAGACAGCCCCATCTCCCTGCACGCCTTGGCTCCGATTGTTTCTACTTATTGTTTGCTTGGCTGTTTGACTGATTGGTTTATTGGTTTCAATCCAAAGTGGGAGCGTAATGATATGAAGTTACATGTTTAATGGTTTCGGGGAGTACTCAAAAGTTAGTTTTAATGCCCCTCTGGCATGTATTTATTAATCCTTGTTGCATAGTTAATACATTTGCAGTAGTAGCCTGTAAATACCTTTATTCATATAACAGTCTAGCTTGTTTTATCAACTGTGAGGTACATGACATCACTTGTTTTCATATCAGCACTTAATTAAGTGTTAGACTTAACTTGTCAGTTATGTAAGTGTGATTGAGATTCAGTCAATCAATCAGAATGAATCAATGATGTTGGAATACATACTGATTGTAAATTGATCGGCATCTACAGTTTAATAATTTGTGTTTTTTAATATAATCTGATGTTTTTTTTTTTTTTCAGACTAAATGATTAACAGAGAAAATAATCAGATAATGTATCATTAATGAAAATAAGCGTTGCCACCCCCAGACTCGGCTGCTGTATGTTAGATATAATAGTTATAACTACTTTAAACATTTATTAGTCTTCTGACCGTCTTAAAAAAAGAATACAGCATTTAAGTGGTAACTATTTGATTCGGCACAAATTTGGTTTACACATTTGATAGTGACATAAAACATAAAAATGAATAAATATTCATTTTGTTTTGCCAAAACGTTATTCGCCAACAAAGAAAAGTTGTGACAGTGACATGTTTGGGGTCAGTTAGCCGGCGAGGTCAAACTTCCTGTGAGCTGATAAAATAACGTTATGGCGAACAAATAATCTACCTGTGATGAATAAATATAGTTTAAGACCTGCAGTAGTTTCTGGGACTGTACCTGATATTAAAACAAATATTTCCCATTTAACCTTTCAACGTGATTTATTGGCTATGACATAAGTAGCGACGAGAGTATTTTGGTAGAAGCCTCGGCTTCGTCTATGGCAAGCAGTGGTCTACATGCTTTACACATTTATCAAGCATAATTGCTGCTTAAAGTCTTAAATTATTTATTATTGTGAGATCTGACAGGGCTGCTCAGAAGCAAATTGGGATCATCTTCCATGACCACCAAGGATTTGCAGATTGGAGGCAGAACTAAGTTTATTTCCTCCGCTCTGCTTTTATCCCTGCAAACGAAGCGTTTAAAAGGATCACCCGCGACAGATAACCACGTTACTGTACAGACGAATAACGCCGCTGCTCTTAAGATCCTGATTTTGTCTGTGGATTTTTTTCTCTCTCTTCCCTTCACCCCGGTCTAATTGTGCTGATGCTCTCCCTGTGGGTTTTAATGTTTGACACGGCGAAACGCTCTTAAATCCTCCACACTGCTCCCTCCCTCATGAGACCCAGTATCTTAAAAGCAAAAAGAATGTATGTCTAATTCACAAATTTATCACTTCGCAAAATGATGCATTAAATGAGAGGGGACACGCTCTGATTTGAAATGCTGACTTTAGAAAAGAAGTTCTGATTTTGGAAATGAGTTTAGATGGGCTTCCCCTCACCCCTCTCCCACCCGCTCGCCTCCCACGTCATCTTGCTTTCTCAGTTGTATCACTCTCGCTCCTTGAGATGGGAGGCTATGTAGCTCTCTTTGTCTGCTTCTCTGTCTCTCTCACTTTCTGTCTCTCACACACTCACACACACACACACACACACGCGCGCGCGCACACACACACGCACACATACATGTACAAACACATGTTAAATTGGCAACCAGCTTAACTAACCAATAAAATGTGCATTGTGTGTGTGTGTGTGTGTGTATGTGTGTGTGTGTGTGTGTGCAAAATATACAGCACTGCAAACAAACATGTCTTTCTTTTTTAAACATCACGCTCACATGATCGCCTGCATGCAATTATCATTGCTTTTGAGGACAAGGCAATAGAAATACACCCTCTTTCACACACCATGACTGATTTTAATTTCTCTAGCCTTGAGAAACACGGCACTTACATTAGTATCTGATTAAGGCCAGTTTAACATAATCAGACTTGTTGCAAAAGACTGTTTTCGCCTTATATTTCTCATCAAGGACTTCTTGTGCTTCATGTTAGCCCTCTCTCATGTATTGTTCATAGAAAGCGCACAACCTCATTCAAACCAAGATGGCAGGGACGCTGATATGATCAGAAAATCAGCTAATCTGTAAAGTCATAAAGACTTCTGATTTTATTGACACAAAATTCTTAAATCCATTGATTTGCATTTAACTTTATTTATTTTCTTCATTATTATACTTTCAGGTTTGGCGTTGATCGTAAAGCTGCTCTCCAGAGTATTCTGAGCTCCCCAGAGGCTGAAACCAGAGGAGGCAGTTTTGAACACAGTTCTAACAGCTTTTGAACGTATAGCTCGACTGGCTGTGAGGCACCGTGGGCTCCCGCTCGACAGGTCAACCTGCCAAGAAACAAGTTTAAAGAGGGGGAGGGAAAAAAGAAAAAGTCAGTTTAAAAAGAGTAAATGTAAATGTCGGCTCAAGAAGCAGTGATCCCTGGAGATGTGTTAAAACAAGGGCGAGGACTAAACTGATGACAACTCCATCCGCACGATCTACACCGTGGAGAGGAAAAGCAAGCCAGCCTTATAGTTTTAAGAGCTGCTCTCTTGACAGTGTTAATGACAGTGTTATAGCCTACTGGTGAAAGCATGAGGGAGAAGAGTCCAAGCAGCATGTTGTGCTCTCGGGAGTGGGAGTTGTGTTTGGGCAAAAAAACTAATTTTAGACATCATTTGCTTTTATTTATTGTTGTTTTGTTTTTTACGTTTTATATTCACAATGATACGACCAAGATTATAAATGAAAAGTAACCCTTGCTGTCGTCAAAGATGATCACTTAAAATTCAACAATTTGTCACACGACAAAAGGTTAAACATGATCACTAAAAGCACATATCTATATTTTACATTTCTTTCAAATTACATTTTAATTACTGATGAGTCAGCATGTGATTTTGATGTAATATTAAAAGCAGTTTTGAGGGGTGTCCCGATGATGATCATATAATTGCAACGTTCCAGTCCACTTAGGAACCTTTTTTGCACATCAACCCTCCTGTCTCTGGTTTCTCTACTGACATTCCCAGGTTTGCCCATGGGTACACTATACCAGTATGAACATGTGGTATTTTCCGTGTTCCTATCATTTAAATCAAACACTAACAGAGATGGTCTTTCAGTCAGAAAACCCAGCCACGACACACAAGTTTGTTTGTTGCCCTCCTTTTTGAATGGTATATATGGTGACGGCCAGTGGGTCTAATATATGGCCCGCAGTGTCAAGTTACCGGGCAGCCGGAGTTCTTTGGCTACTCACCAGACATAAAGCTGTAAATCAGGGGGAGTCAGCAGATTACTGAAGCATGGCGCGTGGTTAGAGGCTGGCTGCAGGTGTGTGTTCTCAAACACGAGAGACGGAGGGAGAGAGAAATGGAAGAAAAGCCAGAGAAGAACTGAGAGTGTATGTGGTAGATATGATCACTTCCCTCAACTCTCCAGGTGCCGAATCGTATTGTTGGGAGAAAACAACTGTATATAAATATATATATATGTAGGAGAGAGAAATTAAATGCATATGTATGCATATATATCCTCAAAATGATCAGAACAAGGGCCTCTTCAAAACGTGGACATCCTCTTTGGTTTGTGTTGTTTTTACCAATTGATTAGGATGCCAGGATGCACAGTCTATGTGTTTTTTTTCTGTGTACTGTGTGTGTGTGTGTGTGTGTGAACGAGTCCCAAAGGGTACATCATGCTCTATGTTGCACACTGTTTCATCCCTCATTGTATGTGACTCAAACGCTGCTGTTCCCGTCCGTGTTTATGCGTCCCTCCCTCTTGATCGAAGCAAACACAGCCTCATTAGACGCAAACACACTCGCGCAACAACACGCATGCATCCATGGAAACATACAAGCAGTATACATAATGAACACGCAGACTTCCTCCTTCTCTCTGGGTTTAGAAGGTGAGCTTTGTTACAAACATCTTTTGCCAGTTAGAATTAAAAGCCACTGAGTATAATTAGATACTTCTATCGTGAAAATGTAAATGGCCAATTCGTGAGTGTATTTATATTGCGTGGAGACTGCTTATGGCAACGTTAATGATCAATGCACATAGGTACACACTGATGCTCACACACATCCACACATCCACACATCCATGGGAATTTCACCTGTACAAGTGACTACCACTGTATCTGCTTGTATCTTATAGATTTTGCAAGTATACAGGCAAGCTTGTGTTTTCTTAACTTCATCTGAGACAAGGAGAAGTGTAAAAAAATAAATAAAATCTACACCAACAGTCTCCATGAACCCACTGGGTATAAGGAGCGGGTGGGGGAGAGTTTGAAGAGACTGTAGAGGTGAACAGGTGAAAGAGAAAAGCTAGCTTTGCCTGCCACCTCTCCGCCCTTTGTTGCCCCCCCCCCCACCCCATCCCTGCATCACCTCGCCTCAGGGGGTTGAACAACTGCTCTTGAAGGGGGGGCAAGTGTTCTCTCTGTTCTTTCTCAGTGCCTCTGGGTGTACTACCGACTCTCACTACCCTGGCGATCTCCTGCCGCCTCACACTCTCACACTTTCACACACACACACGGAAACACAAACACACGTACGAGCACACAAGCGCCGCGCAGCATCTGAACCATCTTCACTCTCTGCTCCCTCTCATCTTCCTATGTGGGGCTCTTTGTAGCTGCTGTGCCTGAGCTTGGTGAGGAGAACAGGGAGAACAAAGCGAGGGGAAAGTGGGGGATGGAGAAAAGAGGACTGAGGTTGTGGCGGATGAAAAGGAGAAGGGAGGAGATGAATGAGAGCGAGCGAGAGAGGGAAGGAGATAATGTTCCCATCGCATTGGGAGTGTCGCCTGTTGTTGCTCACAGAACATGGGTCGGCGAGCGTTTGTGTGCCACAGCTTGATTTGGGGGTTGTCCCCAGCTGCACATGGAGACAGCAGCACGGAGACGTGGCAGAGACTCTAATTAGATGGGCCTAAGTGTGCTGAACTCAGGGAGAACCCCGGAGCGCGAGCAAATGCTGCTCAGCCCCCCTGCAAACAGAGCGGGAGGAGACCCCCAGCAGTAATTACAACGTTTCACAAACCAAGCAAGACACCTCCAGGAAGTTTTCAATCAGAAAAATCCCCTTTAAATCGCTGGGGAGCTGAAGAGGAGTTGCATTTCATTAGCCCTCACCATAGGGTCCTTTTAAAGAAGGGAGGGGATTAAGCTTTGACTGGGGGAGGTCATCCTTTTTGCATCTGCTCTAATGGCATACCATCAACTGTGATTCAGCATTGTTGGCAGAAATAGGTTAGACACAGCATCTCCAGGGAAAACTGCAACATCTCAATAAGGTTCATAAAAACTCCTTCCAATACTCATAGTTGAGATAGATATTTACTTCACAAATATACACTGAAATGTTACTCATCACTGCAACACTCTATATTCACACTAATTTCATGAAATCAGAGTTGTCTATATAAAATGGCAAGCCATGTTTCTTTTCGCTAACGATGCTAACGGTGCTGACAGAGCTAACAGTGTTAACCTGGGAGAACCAGAGGGTGGGCGATACGCGTCTGCACTAACGCCGTCCCGTCCAATCAGGGCTTCTCTGTCTTTCTCACTGCTTCCTTCAGTCATGGTGAGGAATCTGATGCAGATGTGTTGCATCAGATTGACTTCATTCTCTGCTCAGGTAGACATTACTACACTATATCTTTACATGGCAAATAGCTGTTTGCTGCTATTTTATGTATATTATATATTATACTATATTATGTATTAGTATATGATACCATAACATTGCCAAATAGAGCATCTGGCCGTGGCAAAGATCTGCACTTACCGAGTGCCCTTGTAGTTCTTTCTTTAAAAACTCTATACTCGCTGGAGACCTGAGAAATATGAATGTATTTTTCATTGACGGTGTCCTGGATGCAAGCAATAGCACCTACAGTTTGTTTGTATTAGCCTATGTCACAGTAACGTGATGGTACAGGCCACGGGTGTCAGGTTTAGAGCAGGTCAGCAGTTTTGTTTTTATATTGGAAGGTAAGAATGGCAAAACTATCTCAGACGATACCGCCCAAGAGAAGTCAGGACTGGTGAGGGAACCTTAAAGAGTTACCTCAGCTACCTCAACCGTGCTGCTTGAAACACACAAGTCGATTTTTTTGGCCAGACTTCCAATTTATAATCCATAAATTCTCTCAAGCATCACACTTTCCTGAAAAACCTTGGCCTTCAGCTGTTGTGGCCTACGCTAAGAAATAAGAATAAAAAAAGAAATCTGCCATTTATAGATGATTGTAAAATGTAATAAATGACAAATTGATTAAACAAGTTTAGAAGCAATATGATTTTGATATATGGTATAATCTGTGTCATATAACTAACGTGTCGCTTAGGACCCAATGTGTGTCGGAATGTTTGAGGCTTAAATATTGTTACAAATACTGGCTGTATTCTGATTGCAGAGGTCAAACTTTAGTGTAAGTTACATTAGTGTACGTTCTACAATATATGCAATGCACTCCGTATTCATAAACACAATGGGGGTGATGATGTTTTTTTTAACTAAAGCGTTTATGTTACTGCTCTGTGAGTGTGTTTCTGTGTGTGACAAAAACATCCACAGCAAAGGTGTGAAGGCACTCTCACCTGTGTCAAGACAGAAGCATGCCGAACCTGCACACCCTCACACATGTATGCATGCGTCACGGAGAACAGATGTGCAAGGAACAACACTGCATCAATTATCCCACCAAGTTCACTCAGAAAATTAGAAAGAGATAATTATGTTGTTCTTATTTTTCTTGTTGTTCTTTATTTATCCTTTCACTTTTTCGTTTTATTTTGGCATGGGTAGTGGCAGTTGTCTTGAAGTGCATGTAAAATCATCTGCACAGGTACAAATGTTTAATCTATGCTTTTCCTGTTGGGATTAGCCACGACGCTGTGGTACGGCTGTCACAAAGTATTAAGGAGGGAAAAAAAGAGGAACAGGAGCAATATGTGACATCTACAACTTTACTGCCAGACCAAATTCACCATAAAAGTTCAGAAGATACATAACAGGACCTCAAGTGAGTTGCAGTGAGTTCAGCTCACAGCCGTGTAATTATTATCCCAAACACAATCATTTATAATTCCTATATAAACTTAAATCATGTACTTCTGTAATAAATGCACAAATAACCTTCTTTTGCACGTACATTTTCTGTATATTATTTGTGAACAACATGAATATATATTAGCTTTATCTACTCTCCCTCACTAAACCCACATGCTCTTACTTTACCGCAGAGATGGTAATTACAATCACGCTAAATAGGCTTGAACCGTATCAAAAAATAATTAATATCAAATTTATTTGGGTTATCCATTGCTAAAACACATCTTTTTTTTTGCATGCTAATGCCACGTATTTTGAAGCATTCCTGCAATTCAATTACTTGGGAATATCATTAAAGGCAACAAATTTACAGTTTAATTGGTGTGGACTATTTAAGTCGCTCCAGAGCTACAGAATCCCCTTCCTCTATAAGTGGATTAATTAATTTGAATCAATAAAGTCTCTTAGTCGGGTTGCTCTACTCTACCGAAAAATAACTAACTCCAAACAAAGCCGTATCAGCTGCAGCGTCCAAGGTCCAAGCTCTTGCTTTTCAGCTCAAGAAGGAAGTTTTGCTGAGACAATTACCAGCAGATGATTTCCCCTCCGTCTTTTGCTCTTTCAGCTCTCTCAATCCGTGCAGCATGTTAATTTGTTTAGCTGGTTTTTGCAGCACGTTTTGTTTTGTGATATTGCTTTTATACAAGCAAAATGAAGTGGGTACACGCAGAGCTCTTTGTATTTACTCTGTGGTAAATATGGTAAATATTTTGTGTACACATTTAGTATCAATGTATTAAAACTAGAGCTTTAACGGTCTTTCTCTTAACTTTACAAAGAAATGTATCGCCACATGTATTTTTAGATGTAAGTCATTACCCATAAATTACCAAAATATTGTTCAGTAATCACAGAGTACAGCCGAGAATCACCATCATATAGAGACAATGTGCGCTACACCCGAGCTCCTTTTGCGATGTCTTCTCTCCCTTAATGTATGAGCCAAGCAGCAGCAGATCAACAACAGTAGTTGCAGGTTACAAACAACCCCTCCCTTCTTTCCTCTCCGTATATGGTAATATTGTGCATGTTGTAATGCAACAATGTAATCATTGCGTGAAAAATGGGTCAGGTTGCTTCATAAAATTCAAACTAATTAACCTTTGTGTTTCTAGAAACACCATATACAGACTGTGATTCAAGATGTAAATATTACTGTTATTAACACCAGTGTGTTTAGTGATGGTGAACCAAAACCAAACATTCAAAAATACTGTTAGCCAGCCACATGCTGCAATTCCATATGATTGCAAACCTGCAATTTTTACCTCTTTACAAACCCTAAACTATTTATTTTGTCCTAATAGTGACGTAATTATTTCTTTCTGGTGCATTTATTATAGATGGCCTCAATGAACAAACTACTCAAAGATGTGTTTTAGGATGGGGAGAAAGGGAAGCGGACAGAGCAAGAGGACAAGTCAAAAGCTATGTTTAAAAATCCAGACTCTTTACTGAAACATTCAACTTTTTGATTGGATGGTAAATAGAACTTATTTTTGCGACTGAGTTGAATTGCAAGTAAAGCTAAAGGCTAAAAACAACACTCACCACTCGACAGGTTTTGTGCTAAACAGCAGGAGACTGAGTTGCTCGATGAGTCACTATGACTACCCTGCAATGTAAAATTCATGTAAAGAACAATATTCTGCCCCCACATGTCAGTGTTAAACATTAGTTTTGCAGTTTTAGTGTCATTTTATATTATTGGAAAAGCATAAAAGTGCCTCGCTACGCCTTAACACATAAAACAGCTCCGTCGGATTACTTCACATTTCTGTGTGCTCGTGTTCATGGTTCATTTGGTTCCTACTTTCAATTAAGGATTTAGAACAGCTGTCTTTAAACATAAAGATTATATTGTGTGATTTATGTCGACTTGCTCTCCTGGTTTCGTAGAGGAAAGCCCAGTTTAGTTTTGATACTCGCAGCAGAGTGAGTCTGAGAATAGTGTTGACAGATGACTCTTATTCTTAACTAGTCAGAGGGTGTTTTGCACATTATGTTCATCACTCCACCGATCCAGTGAGTTTTCTGAATAGACAGTAAACATCGCAATCTTATATTAGTTTATACATAAAGTATATACACAGTATACATGTATTAGTGCGCACACTATGTCTGTTTTTCCCTCCCCCTCTCTTTCTCACTCCTTCCTTCAGCCGCGGTGAGGAATCTGATGCAGAGGTGTTGCATTTCTGTTTGTGTGAGTGTCTCTCAGAAGTCCAGTTGGGAAAATCTGATCAGCTACATTTGTCCTCAAACAGAAAGCTGTTCAACACGGAAGACTAATGACAGGTGGCATTATTTATCAGATAACCCAAACCTGCACGTGTTTTGGGTCTGAGGACACCAGTACTGTGAGAAAAAAAAAAACATACGCTTGTGCAAAATGCCCGACGCAAGGTTTGTGTCTCGCTGTCTCTCTTTTGTTGGCCATAGATGCATTTTATAAAGCTGTTATATTTTATTCCTAGAGTGCATTTTATTTTAAGCCAAAGGTAAGTATGTCCTCAGTTGTTTTGTTTACTTTTCGACCGAAACACAGACCCCCCCGTGGTGAAAATAAACTCGTCACTCAGCAATATGAACCTGCCGATGAGAAATGAGGAATAACACTAAATATAACACGGAGCATTGGTTTAAACTACTCCAAACAGATGGACACAGAGGGACTGTTTTCTGATGGGGAGACCATGCGTTTGCCTTATTAAATTGTCACATCTGTCTTGTAAAGCTGCAGTCAAGCCTGCTCCTCGGAATGTAATCAAACTCTGAATGAAACTGAGTTCAGAGGGAGAAAATGAAAGACGAAAGAATATCAGTGGATGTCCTCCACGTTCAGGAAGGTACACAGAGCCCACTGAATACAAGAGAGGAAATAAACGTGTTTACAAGAGGCAGATATTACGTTAAACATTCCTGTAGTTACAGTAGCTCTTTGATGTTTGGCAAATCGCCCAAATGTTCTTAAAAATGTTCTGATTAGTTGCACACAATTAAATTATACAATTGCAAATTATACAAATGCATTAGTGAACAAAACAAAATGTTTTGACATGCTTAAATATAAGGTGTGTAACTTGGCTCAGTTTTTGCTAAAAGCGTACATAAGAGTGTTGTTTGATTAATTTGTCAGTTTTTTGTATCTGGAATACGTTTTGACACATACAGTATGTGCTTTATATATTTGCATCCCTCTTTCTCTTGCCGGTGTATGAAAAGTCAATAGTTAGTACTATTGAATTAATAAGACTATGACCGCTCCGCTCATGGCCATCATACCATTTCTTCATCCAGATATAAGAGCCTGGGATCAAAACGTTGAGAGCCCGTTAGACATTTAAAGTGGAGCTGTGTCGGCTTTGAGGAAAAAAGGAAACATAGTTCCACTCAGCTATGTTCCTCATTCAGGGGCAAATGGGTCTATAGAAGATATTACAATGCCTCATAGCTTTCAATAAGTTATATTGAGGCAAATTACATCTCTTTCAATGTTTTGCCCATGCATTATGGTCTGACAACGATTTAGCCTTTGGTTGACATTCAAATTATTGTTATTAAGAACTTACAGAAATATTGCGTGCAATAGTCCACCGGCTTCCAGCTTCTATTCTCCCCTCTCTCTTTTAAAACACACAGCGAGTGATGCGGCGCTGTGTCCTAGTCTTTGTAATCATCTCAGTCCAAATGTCCAAATGTCAAATGTCTTGAAAGAAATATATAGATGTAATCACTTCCAAAATTCACAGCATGTTTTGAACTACATTTGTTGGTGTTTAGCCTTCAATAAAGTACTTTTTCACTGCGGTCGAATACTGTTTACTCTCTGTACGCACCCACGCGGCAGTCTAGCAACACAATAACAATAACACAAAATCAGACGTATACTAACATGTTTATGCTTTTTTTTTTATATACACTGCAGCAATGCGGTGAAGCATAGACAGAAAAAAGAGAGAGAGAGAGAAACTGAATGTAGCTCACAAATCATGACAGTCGTTCTGTTATCGTGGACACGTGTGGGCCATTCCTGTTGCCAACTGATATTGTGTCGAACAATGAATCCCGTCATATCGCCAAAGCCCAATGCAGATATATATATGTACGTTATATTACAGATGTATTTCATAGAAAGCTTTTTTCAATTAGAAATAAACCTTTTGTGTATTTCTCCATTCACACTTTTCAGATGAAAGTGTCTTGATATGCCAGCCTTGGCTCTGGCTCACTCCGAGAGCTGATGGATTGGATCAGGTATTTGAGTCAAAACCAAGGACACATGTTCCATTTGAAAATATCTCTTAGATCTATCCTAATGAGTCAGAAACCATAAGCCAAAGCTGTTTAGTTCGCCAGCACTGAAGCATCACATTTGTTCATAATAAAGCTGCATTAACTAATCAGTCTCTGTGTGTCTGTGTGTGTGTGTGTGTGTGTGTGTGTGTGTGTGTGTGTGTGTGTGTGTGTGTGTGTGTGTGTGTGTGTGTGTGTTTCTGACCAGTCTGTGGGACTTACTATGGCAGTGATTACCACTGATCTCTTATTTATGTCCTCAGTGAAGCTTTTAAAATGTTATTTACATTGTCACTGCCAGACAATCACACGGATTACATTTCCATTCCTCTTAATGATGCTTCTGAAATTTTAACTGTTTGCAGGTAACTACTAGTCATAAAAGATTTTTGTTTTCTACCTATTTGATGTGAATATATATATAGATTACACATAGAGGATTTTGTAAATTTGAATACTTAAATTGAGAAAGAGAGCAAATGTGGCTCTAAAGTATGTAGTCATGCAGTGTATTTCAAAACAAAAACAAAAAAAGATTTCAGTTCCGGAAATAAAAGAATACAAAGAAAGCAAGCAGGTGGTGCCCTGCACCATTCACTGTCCTTTTAGGTGCATTTTTTCAGTTAGGAGAGTGGTGGGCAGTCGGGCACTTTAACCAAAGACCCTAATGGATGACGACTCAGGGTGGTATTCCACATCCATCTACTCAGAACAGCACTAACAGAAACTAAGCTCAACCAAGAGCTGCCCTTTCAAAATGCTTTTACCCCTCAGTAGCTCTACACAAAGCGAGTAAGTTCTGGACTTGTGAAATGGCAGAAAATCAATATACTGAGAAGAATCAGAGCTACTACAAGCACAAGTAATCGCTGTAGTACTAAGGTCTGAATAACGAGTGTAAAGCTAAATCACCGTTAAACCCAGTAAGAAAATAACATTTTACATCCTGTCACTTTTCGATAACGTGCTATTTTTCATCCTGAGCCTTGCAGCAGGCAAGTTTGTATTTCCGCTTTGCCTTTATTGTATAAAGAAGTACATGGTTGTCAACAGACAGAAAACAACCGCCAGTACTTCCAATGTTGAAAGCGAAAATCCAGCCGGATGTGACCATAATCCAGCAGCAGTGCCAGGACATATGGACGATTGAGAGACATGCCTCTCCATCTTGGTGGATCCATCTGTCAGTCTTTGGCGGTGCTTTGCTGCTTTCTCTGGCACATTTGACAGCCCCACGCTTCGGCAAGATTAGAAAATTATACAAAAAGGGTGGAAAGGTGTAATTGAAGATGGCAAAAGGGCTGATTGGGAGACACTTAAATGATTATTCTCCAGTGTTCAACACGGAGGGCGTGTACATGTAGCACAGGACTCAGAGAGAAACACTTTGAAATGATTACTGCTCCTGACAGGTGGATGACAAGTCTCGCTCTCTCTCTCTCTTTCTGTAAACCTATGCATAAAGTGTCAGTGCACGCATGTACAGTATGTGTGTGTGTTTGTACTCTCTGTGTATAGATTTGTGTGCTCTATGTAAACGTCTTAAGTGTCTCTTTGCAGGTTCTGTGAGTGTGCGTGTGATTTGTCTGGCGGGCATGCGAATAAGCCCCGCAGTGTTCCTTACTCAGAGCCACCACAAGTCAGAGAGGATTTACATCAGACGGATTATTACTGCCACCATGACAGCATCTAATGGAAGAAACAAGACACCTTTTAATGAAGATGCTTATTTAGGAAATATCACACCCTGCTCTGAAATATGAATCAGACTAAGATGCAACAGTGGAGGGAAGACATGGCCTGACACAGGGAAGTCCCACCTTATTTAGTTGTATTCAGCGCTAGATTTATATCTAATGATGCCCTTCAAATAAAGTTTAGGTTGTTTTTTCTCTCTCAAATGATTACTTTCAAACAAATTTAGCAAGTCTATAGTCGTAATTCATTTATTTTTTATCAATAGCAGCATATAGGCAATGAAATGTCGTATTCTTAACAATTAATAAATTCATCAAAGATTTTGTTCATGTTATGTATACGTCTGGATTTGTGAGGTCTTACATTTCTCTCATTTTCTGAGAGGGATACACGAAAGCACAGTTTCCCGCTTGTCAGCAGACCATACGTTTTTTGTTTATTTTACTGAGCCTGTTCCTGTGTATCTTACTGTACATGAAATATCAACAATTGCTTTTTTTTGAATTCCTTTCTGTTTTCCTTCACCAAGTTACGACTTCCACTCCATTGCATGCGTGGCAGTCGTACAATATGCCACAACGAAACGACTGACATATCACTTTTTCCCCTGACACAGTCAGAAGATTTCTATCTTTGTGGTCTGAGTCAGAGTTGTGTTCTGTCATGTTAAATGCAGTTGACAGAGGAGCCAGGCAACACCCTAAACCTCTGGCCTGAGACTTTGTTTTCCCTGGGCACCAAAGCACTGTACTCCCTC
Organism: Anarhichas minor; assembly: GCF_050575085.1. Lineage (NCBI taxonomy): Eukaryota > Metazoa > Chordata > Actinopteri > Perciformes > Anarhichadidae > Anarhichas > Anarhichas minor. Next base: position 13,494,953 of record NW_027466471.1, on the reverse strand, counting down.
AGGCTTTTGTCTGCTGTGAGCTGCAGGCTGTGGCTGTTTCACTGTACTCGCTCATGCGTTTAGCATAAGCGCTCAGCGAGCTGCGGCCGTTTGATTCTGCGATTTAAAGCACGGCCGAACTAAACGTTGGGGCTAGTTTAACCTGCAGCCAATCAATAAGCAATGTCCTGTGACTCCTGTGACATGTTGACCTGCGTTACAAGTTTCTTACAACCCGAAACCCATGGACACGCCTCCTAAAATATAATTATGGTGTACTTTGCCGCTGCGTGGTGTGTTTCCAGCGTTTACACTGCTTTGTCATCACAATCTCAAAGAGTGTAGCCAAGTATGGATGTACCTCAGTCTCACTACAAATACTGACAGTAGCTTCTTGAAATGTGCATTACTGGTGTGTGTAAGGTGTGTGCAAGACAAGAAGAGACATTTGTATCATGTCTCATCCTGACGTAATAAACTTCAAATGTTTCATTGGGACACTTCGAAATTACACCTGGAATTTACTGCTAAATTTGTATTTTTTCACTCTATTCACACCTACACACACTCACACACACACTCACACACAAAATCTAACTTGTGTATGATATTAAATGCATTTCTTGCTTGAGACCTTAATCCACTGGACCGTAGAGCCATGCTGTACCCATGACACCAAACATACCCACATTACTGTCATTTCTGTATGTCAACCCAACAAATAGATATTTAAAAGGTCAACATTTCAGAAATTCTATTCAGACTGAGGTACAGATGGATTTTAGCATTGCATCCCAAAATGTAATTACCTCCAAGGGTCCTCAACTTGACCTGCCAGATAGTTTGTTACACAGTACCATCTGAGAAACCGTCATTGAAACTGTTTGGAAAAGGGCCAGCGAAGAAAACATCTTTTCCATCAATAAAAGCCTTCAGTTCCGTTCCTTGCTCTTCTTTTAACAAAGAGTTCTCCAGTTCTGATATAATTGATGCTATATTCAATGCCATTGTTGTTTAGATCGAACAGCAGGCTCTCTGTGTCGTCTCACGCACACCTAAGTGCTCGTAATGCTCGTAACCTCTCTCGTGACTTGTGATGTCACGAGAATCCAGCTGCCAAAGGGACCTTTAGGGTCAACTGGAAATGTCTCATCCACACCAAACCACAGAAAACTTGTGTTAAAGCAAAACCACAAAGACTTTTTGAGCTGTGAGATTTGCTAACAAAGCAGCAATATATACAGGTAAACAGACAGAGAAAACAATAACAAATCTTAGCTTTTGAAAGTGATAGATTAATCTGGCGTTGGTGGTTTAGGAAATGAAACCCATATTTAACAGAAATCGAAAATGAGCCATCAAAGTGATGTATCACTTCCAAAAAAAAACATGGAAATAATAAGTTGGAAAACATTAACGTGTGAATTTCCTGCAAAGTCTGTAACGAGGAGAAGTTAAGAGAGCAAATGATTTCCCTCCCTTAGAGGGTGTCAATAACTCATGAAGTTTACGCTGGCGTGATACTCGCACAGACATCACCGATGGTTTACTTTCTCCTCACTCTCAGCACATAGACATTGATTCTGGACACTACCTTGATTTATTATTTCACAACCTCTTCAACATATTTACGAGATAATTACACAATAAATACACAAGCATACAGGCTTAAAGGCGTTTTGCAAAAAGAGGTTAAACTAATTTGAAATATGTTAAAAGTTACAGATATAAAACATATTTGTTATTTTTTGACAGTAATTGTAAAAATAACTTTACTCTTTCATTACACGCGACTCCCCTCTAATTTAAGAGAATGATTTTATATATATATATATTCATTCATTCTATAGTTCTATTCTATATTTTTGGATTAAAAGCAGGATGGGGAGTCCTGTGAACAAGTTATTTTTTACTGGCAAAAAATAACAAATATGTGTAACATAACCCTCATATTTGTATGTATGTGTGTGTATGTGTATGTATATATATATATATATATATATATATATATATATATAGAAAGGGTTCTACATGTGGAACTAATGCACAGTCCATTTTGTAAATATACTGCTAAACGATTTCTCTGGCAATTATGTGTTATATTTTTTTCACTCACCTACAGCGGATGTTTACATTTAAATTGAATGAGTTATTACACAAACATTGTAAATGCATTGACATATCTGGCAATATAAAATGCAATGCTCTGATTCAACAAGCTAAGGATCAACTCCTATGCGTTGATGCTAAATATAGCCTTACTTTGAAAAATACACTAATAGGCAATTTCTTGCTTGGCAGGCGTTCAAAGGAAGTCAGGATCATATACTGAGTTAATATGGCATTATTGAACATGGCACAGTTTGTTTAGTTGGGCTCAAATGGCATCACAAGTTCATCACTGTCTCAGTTCTTATTGGCTTTCAAGTCAAAACATCTGCCATGGAGGTTTACTCAGGGGTGAAAACACTCAAAGAGCAATATGAGGAACAAATGAGAGACAAAGCAGTGAGATTGAACGATGTAGTTGCACTGTGTCTAACGTCACTGATTAAAACTTAAAGCGTGAATATTAATCAAGTGTTTTTGATATTGTGAGGTTTGGTCCAATCCGCTTGTGAAAGCTTATATTAGATATGGCTGATCAAGAAGTCATCCTATGTTTGCCCTTTCTTACCCTTTTGTTAATATCTTTTCACATTTCCGACATTTCAATTGGACCGCCCGTCTCTTTAAATATGGTGCCTTAGGCCATAGTTTGAATCACAGTATGGGGAGAAAAGAGGAAAGGAAAGCTTCTTCTGCTGCCACTCGCAATCTTCTTATGAGTTCAGAATGCACCATACTGTATAACTTTCATTATGTTTTTGATTTATGATTTATATACAGCAAGTATGTAGTATATGGCCTCCATTTATTTCACATTCAATTAAAAACTGTGCATAGTGTGTTTGATTTATATTCTGAGTGCTCGGTAGTAATCACAGGACTCACATTTATTTCCTGTGTAACTGTCCTTTAGGAAAAATGTCAGAGTGGACTTACAGAAGGAACAGTGTGGGATAAAGAGTTAGCCATGGCACCAGTCATAATCCACCCTTCAAAAGAGCCAGATGGAGAGGGTAAAGTTTCACTCAAAATATTGTTTTTGGATTGTGGTGTGGACTCGCTCGCTCACTCTCGCGTTCTCCCAGTCTCTCTATGTCCTTGTCTCTCTCAATCTTTCTCTCTTGTGCTCTCCAGCTCTCTTTCAAACCCTCCTCCTGCTGTGTTTTATCAGATCCTGTCACAGGGAGCTTCTTATAAAACCAACAGAGCTCATCAGGATACAGCTCCAGAGGACCGCTTCGGTCAACCCTTGTTAATTCACTGTGTTCCGAGTTAGGTTAAGGCCTCAGCTGGTTTTTACCAGGCGAATCAGATTTTTTTGAGTGCTGATTCAGAGTCAACACTTCGAATCTGTTTCATTAAGAGTGATTCGCGATGAAAAACGCTCAGGGACCTGAGCAGTGGTCCTAAATCAGCAGTCTTACCCTGAGACGCTTGATAAACATACAGCCCCTGGGTTTGTGTCTGGGCTGGTGGGGCTGTGGGGCAGAGAGGTATGTGCTTAGTGGTGATTGTGCGCCGTGGCCTCCCCTCATTCTCGGAGGCCGAACACACACAGAGCGACCTTGTGTGGAGCAGAGGGCTGGGCAGACACGCTGAAGTCAGCGCACGCCATTCAGTGCTTTGTCTGCAAAAGAAAAAATGATCCTTCTGGATTACAAACACGCAAATATTCACCAAAAAAATCATTACTTCTACCATGGTATTCTGCATTATTATCATGTAAAAATGAATTTAGAAAACTAACATACACACGCATGTATTCTTACAAGTGATTCTCATAATCGGCTCCAAGCCAGACTGTAGGGCTGCCCCAGACTACTGTAGAGTTGTTATAGAAGCACTCATAAATCCTCCCAGACTTGCATAAACCTGTCAGTGGGTTCATTACAATAATTACTTACATTTTCTGCTGATGATTTAATGATAAAGCAACAGCAAAAAAAAAGAGAGAAAATAAAACAGGGTGAAAGGAGTTTTCAGAGGAGAGGCCATGCCACGTTTCCCGTTGAGCGCCTGTCACCTCTCAGCTGACAGAACACTTTGTGTTTCACCATTGGCGAAGCCCACAGTGTTGTGAGCCACAGCACGGACACGCGGCCTCACCCCTCGGGGACACACACTAATATGGGCATGAACACACATATGTACACTAACGAGTGGATTCCATACGTGAACACGGGCTACACACAATCCTTACACCTGACCACACAGAGCGTCGGTGGACTGGCTGGTCCTCGTTTGATTAGGACAGGATGTTCTCTTGAAGTCTACTGACTGTACTTTCGCCTTGCTGGTTCTTGTGGTCGACAGTGTGCCACAGACTGCCATGCATGCTCGCTGATTTTCCCCTCCTTGAACCTGCCACTCTCATAAAAAGACAGGCAGGCTTTAGTCCGCTGTCTCTTTACATAGTCCGTCCACAAGCCCCATTAAAATGGAGACAGAGCTAAAAATGTCCTCTCACCAGGCCCCTCCTGGCACGGCAGCAGAGGAAGTCTTTAGTCAAAATACACAAGCCAATAAAAATGAACGCAGCATAATGTTGATGCAATGCAAATGATTGCGCATTATTCAATACGCAATCATACGCAAACATGCAAATGATTGCGTATTATTCAAACTCTGTTGTATCAAAAGCAATAAGTTAGCTTTGTGTGTGCAGCACAGATCACGTCACCACATTAAAGCTTTGATCAAGACACTCCCTCATCTGGGGATGTCATAATTAAATGAACTCCCACCGACATCCATCATCCACTCCCCAACCCAAAAAGATCCCTGAATTCCTGGCCGTGAAGTCATCACAAATGCCAGACCGGGCAGACACCGATCCCTCGATGTATAGGGGGTGCAGGTAGTCATGGCGACAGAAATTTCCCAAAAATAAACCGATTAGCTGATTACCTGTGCCCAGAAACATGTAAACAATACAACCGGATCAATACAAAATATATTTCACTGTCAGAAGAGTGTGAATAGCGATCATCAAGGGAACACCACTGTTTTATCTCCTCTCGCTGTGTTGTTCTTCTTTTGGATGCATTCTGGGAAAAATACTAATCTCTATTCTACTCATCTTTCCCTCACGTTATCAATCTCCACATTCGCAAATCGGTTGATTTAAAACGGATATGTGAAACGCTAATTTGGGTGTGTGATTCACTGTCATTATCATTATATTTTGGCATCAGGTATAAAACCCTGAGTGCAAAATACTTGATCAGAATACAATTACCCCTGTGCCACCCCCACAGTACCCTGATGTGAAACAGTCACAGAGGATATTGCGATTTAAGCTTGTTGATATGTACATTCTACTGAATGTATCATTTAGATGGAGAAATGGCTTAGAGTCAGTTCAGGATGCCGGCGGCTTAGGGAAACGCGAAACTTTTCTCTTTGGATGGCGATGTGTGATTTTTATCAGGTATTAATGAAAAACTGACATTCCCTGTGTATTGTGGTCCTTTGAAAAACTGTAGGCGGATTTTAGTCATAGATGTACTTAGTTAAACGAGCTTATAATTACCAAATTATAGGTGTACCATTGCACCTGGTATTTTGACATTTGACAAGATGCTATCAAAGCCGGTTAATCTCTTCCGTTGGGTAATTTATTTATGATTCACGTCGATTACACTGATGCTGTTTATGAGAGGAGTAATGGTATTTGTACAGCAGTGTTTATTTAATATGTTTTGCAGCTGTTGATACCCTAGGTCATCAAATTAAAGAATAATAACCTTTTAAATGAGCTCCTAATCTGCGATTGCCCATATTACAGGTTTTAGAGATCCGGCCCATTTAATATAGTCTGCTGTGTTTTCTGTCAAATGTTGACAGAAAGGTTAAAGAAACACATTGAAAGTGTGTGCAAAGTATGCATACCTATTTCTGTAACAGCTCTGTTGCGAAAGAAGAATGTCGTCTGTACAGTTGTGGATGTGTGAAGGGGGAGAAAGGGGGAGAAAGGGGGAGGGGGGTCTTTTTTTGCCACTGTGAAGATGGCAACATTCTTAGGGGGGCAATAATCCAGGGCATATATGCCCGTGCTGACAAAGGTCTGGTGTGTGTGTGTGTGTGTGTGTGTGTGTGTGTGTGTGTGTGTGTGTGTGCGCGTGTGTGCGCGTGTGTGTGTGCTTGGAAGGGGAATGGGGTTGGAGGGGCGATTGGGTGTCACTGATCCCTCAGAAGGCTAAATTTATCGAGGAGTGATGGGGGCAGGTGGATTCAACTGGGACAGTGGGGGTAGGGGGGGTGGTTGTGGGGGGGGGTGGTTGGAAAGAACCAGACCCGGTTTCAGTTCAGTCAGAGATCGGGGGAAAACACATCCCAAAACGGGGGTTTCTATTCAAAGCCAGCTGGTCTGGCTTTATCACATGCGGGACATTGATTTCAGGAAATTTGACGTTATTTTTGTTTTCTTTTAGTCAACTATCTCTTTCATTTGTCTTTGTTTTTGATTTTTTTTACTTTTGAACTGCTTGATTGAGCCGGGCCTTTGCTGGTGCTGCGGGGTGTAACTTCCTGGGGAAGCAGAGCAACAGCACGGGTGAGTTTTCACAGCACACCTATTCCCTTCCTTCTCTCCCTCTCCTCTGGATCTCATTCTGCCGGTGGAAAACCTGTCTCTGTCAGTATTTAAAACCATGCTCCGCACAGTGGGTCATGACATGTTTAACAGATTAAGCCATCATTTTGATATTTGAGCTGCCCAATTTGAACTGAAATTCATTTTCAAGTGCTGCTGCCTAATTGTTTCATTATAGCCTTGCTGGATTCAGTGAATGATGCCTTTGTCATGTTGCCCAATACAGAAAAGACTGTACCCGTATGAGCAAGGCCAAAAGATACACTTAATTGGTGTTAACTTTGAGCTTGTCCTGCTCTTGACAAAGTCAAAAGACACCAGAGAAGCTGAGGGAGGAGTCACGTCCCAGCTGTTGCCAATCACCTCTGTGGAGCACTTGGCGAATCACTTATTGAGGCTCCTGAAAGTGTGTGTGTTTAAGTTTTAAAAGTCTACACTTTCATTTCTCTCAGGCAAGACAAATGGTTTCAGTCGCTAAAGTGGAACTTTATATTGTGTTTCTCTGCTCCTTATTCTTCACAGTCAGTTTAGGTTGCTGGTACTTTTAAGGGTAATTGCTTCGAACATCTCATTGCACAATCTGGAATTATCAGCGAGAGAAAAGAGCATGACCTTAACATGCTGTTTGCTTTAGAAATGACTCACTCCCTCAAGGTAGCTACCTAAGTGGCAACTACACACTTCAGTAGCAATATGTGTCACACAGTCGTGTGTTTAAGTGAGACATGTTGGGCAAAGTTTAGAAACAAAGGAGAAAACTTTTGTCATACTAAATGAACAGAGTGGGGTTCGTTCCCCACCATATGGAATTAGAAACGGTCTCTGCTGTAGGGCACGTGTCCCAAAACAACCCAATGGAATTTCATACTAAAGCAAAGGCTTTGTTTGATTTTAATGAGTGGTGAATGACTCTGTTGGACATTTTCCTTCAACATTTGATTTAACTGTAGCTTTTGGATGGAATGAAAGGAGAAGTAATATTCTTCCTGAATTTGACATGCTTGTACTTTGAGTGAATTTTATTTTTTTTGATTTTGGTTTTGCATCCAATTGCTTTATTGTGCAATATGCTACTACAACTACTAACACTAATAATGAGAATGTAAACAGTTTCATTCCACCCTCTCCGGGCAAACAATACTACAACAAGCTAAAATAGAGGAAATTAACAGATTTAAAAATACATATAAAGATATAAATTGACATCCAGTCATGTCCCTTATTCCATACATGTCCTCTTGCTATTAACCCAAAGAGGCAGAACCTGAGAAACTTTGACCCACTTTAACCGCTCAGTCCTCACTTATTAGGCTTTCTGCCCCTGAATTCCACGGCTTTGATGGTCAGCGGAGTTGAGGAAGCGCGTTGTTATCTTTCTCCGTAGGGTGGCGAGCGCTCTTACGCAGTTGCCTCTCTGCCTTTGAAACTCTCCTCATCCTGTCACTTCACCTTCACACTCTGCTGTTAGTTTCATTGTTGCTGTTCGTCATGATGTGTCGGGGGATGTTTGTTCATCTCCACTGGTAACGTCTGATATGTGCGTATAGATTGAATCTAACCCTATTTATAAATGAATGGGAGGATTGCAAAGCAGCATAGAAGTAATTTGCTGTTTGATTACTCTGTAACAGCCGCTGACAGAAAGCATAGCGGTAGATATGGTAGTAGTTAGTTTCCATGGTTATTTGGTGGGCACCACTGATCCAGATGGTCTTAAGTTACCTTAAGTATGTTACTGTAGAAAGTGCATTTCATTTGTAAAAGAAATTATCACAGAAACCAAGACCTATTACACATATGGAAGCAGTTTCAAATGTGATTTGTTCCACTGTTATGGCTAACAGTAATGGCATCGTCATTTTTCTCTTATTTTTCATTCTCTTTATTATTTCATTCTGGAACATTTCCAGCAGCGGTCCAGCCTCTCGTATGAAAACTCTCTTTCCATCTACCCCCCTGAGCACTGTTGAGGCCAGAAAACAGTATGACGCTCTGCCGTCACTGTACAACGCCTGTGTGCCGGGGCCACCTAAATCTACAAAACACGAGTGCTGGCGCGAGGCAGCTTCTTTGATCTGCAGCTAATCTCAGTTGCCTGCCTCCCCTCTGATCATGTCTGAATAAGAATGAGTCGGGGGTGATCCTGGAGGCACAAAGAGCTTAAGACGCTGCCGCTCGTCTGCCGAGCTCCACCGTGTAACGCGGGCCCGCAACCGATGGTCGCTAGGCCTCGCTTTATGCATCAGAGCTGGGAAACCCTCATTTAGACACACATTATATTCCACTCCACTTGCTTTTCTTCACAGTGAGATGCTATCAGCTGCTTGTTGAGAGTGTGGGAGAAGTTGCATAGCCATGCTGAGTGATCTTTAATTGTCAGGGGAATTGGCTGAGGTCAACAGCTGCAGGAGGGACTTCTGCTGTGTAATGGTTACTCTGGGAATTGGAAACAGTGATGACTGTAGGCTTTTGTGCTGTAGCTGAATGTATTTTAGCACAAACAGGTTAGGCCCCTGTCAGTCTAACACATTATAAGTAAAATAGAGATCAAATGATGACCTACGGAAATCGTTACGTTAAACCCTGATGTGAAATCACTGAGATCACACTACTGGCCTGAACTAAAAGAATATTTTAGAATTTCTGTAACAGCTGTAACAATCCCAAAATTCCTATACTACCTTTACAGAGAATGGAGCCTCCTGGAGTGGCACTTAAACAATTCAATGGATGATACAACCAAATATATTGTAATTGCCTTCCAATACAACCCATATTCTGATGTGGTCTCAATTTCTCAGTGCTTTTCTAAACGCACATTATAAAATATCTTCATAAGACTGTTCTGTTAACAGCCACCACTATGGTTAGTGTTTGGTTAGGTTCAGCACATACTTGGTGAAGGTTAAGGAAAGATGGTGGTTTGAATTTAAAAAGAACGCTGTTTCATTGCTTAAGTTTAGGGAACTAACGTGGTCATGGTTAAAGAAAACCGATGTTGACAGTTATAGGAAATGGGAAACAAACATCGGTCTCTCGTGTCAAAGTCCATAAACCAACAGGTCAGGTTAACGGAAACATTGAACAAACTACCAGTCCTGTCGTTTTTCTTGAATGGAAAAGAATGTATAATTGAAGTTCACATTGTGCTATGACAGTTCTTGATTCATATCATTTACACATTTTCATGTTGTTCATGAAAATTGGGATCTATTCCATTTCTGCATATTTAACATTATCACTGTTTCAGACACAGCTTTTGCACCACTTCAGGAAACACTGGTGGGCACACCTTGTACACAAAACTCTATCATTGGCATCTCTCCCCTTTAAGCGCACAATAAGAGAAAGGGCAGCAAGAACAATGAAATAACTGTTCCTGTGTTAGAGCAGTTCATAGGGAATTACTTTCTAACCATTCCACCACAAAGGAAAAACCATTAGCTGAAAGTGAGTTTCTTTTTTTCCCTCGCATGAAGCAATCTAGTGCAGACAAAGACAACTTTGAGCCCCTGATATACGGACAGAAGGTCCAGCAATTAAACTTGCAAGAGAAGACACAGGAGGAGGAGGAGGGGGGGAGAGGAGTGCCAGTGGCTGGGATTAGAAAGTAAATTGAAATAAGAATATTTGAAATGGTTTACATGGGATAATTGGTACTGATATTTAATTGCTGTGACAGTAAAATGACTTTGCGTAAATGTTTAGATGATTTCTCTGAATGAAAATGTTATTATGCTACCCACTGAATAAGAATAACCTAGGGTTGAAACTCTGCATGGAGACCTCCAATAGACCCATGCAGTAAACTACTTTATTCTGTGCTGAGAAAGATGCAGAGCTCCCCTGCAGGCAGCACATTTTATTACACAGCAGTGCCTGAATGTACCTCTACAGGCAAAATGTGCTTTTCATATGTAGCAGGTGGTGAACTGATGGCACCTGTCACGTATATATGACATGCAGGATATTAAAGCATTTTGATTGTAAAATCAGTGAGCAGTTTTGACAGTTTAATCAAGATGTTTCATCTGCAGGTATCCAGTCAGAATAATCAAATCATTTTTGTCAACAGCTGCTTTTACTTCTAAATATTAAAATGTTATTTGTATGTTTGTCTTGTGGAAAAAAATGTCTGGTTGTTCAATTTGTAAGTTTCATATATCCAGCACAAAGATCAGTGTGAACCTTCTCAGCAGGTGGCAAAGCATGTGTGAGTGTGTGTGTCCGCATATCTACACATTCACAAATAGAAGATAGTATACAAAGTGAAGAAGCAACAGGTCCGATCATCGGCTCGGCCAGCGGCACTGTGTCTCAGCCAGTCAGCGCAGTCACAGGACCATGGGGCTTTTCCTGTGATGTAACTGGAGCATCAGGCAGAACAAAGGGAGAGCTTGTTGTTCAGCTTGTGCCTCATCCATAATGCATAAAAGGTGTACAGACAGAATACTGTTGGTTAAACACGACACATGCAAATCACCAGCGCCGTCTCTCCTTTAACACTGCTCGGTAAGGGGTCGTTACATGTCTATTACAGTTCCAGAGGCCTTCTGACTTTGTTATTATTGCATTCAAGTCTGTCCTGTATGGTTTGATCCAACAGGGTGCTGTTCTGAAACTGAACTGTAAGGACAAGGAAATATATGAAATGGTACAGTGAATTTACTGCTGGCCAGACAGTTAATGGCCAAACCGCACAGAAAAAAACATGTTATTGAAAATAAGGCTCTGTATGGTTTCGCTGAAGAATGAGTCATACCGTTATAGAACACAGCAGCTAATGATAAGTAGACAGAACTTTATCTTTGTCCTTTGCCTTTTTTCTTACTTAGAAAACTAAAAGAATTGCAGCTGACCAAAGCTGTAACAGTTAAAATGACTGAGGTGGATGTAAGTTTATGAGATGTGGGATCATTTAATGTTCAAGTCAAAAATCTGTTCATTGTAGTGTGATTTCTTTACTTTAAAAAAAAAAAAGTGAACCTGATGAAAATAAAATAAATGAATGTATAAGCTGTCATTTATGACTTTTCCAATTTCCAAGGTAAGTTATCTACATACCATATCCAAATATATTATATTTACATATAACATTTTTTTGAAAGGTAATTACCACAAGGTGCTAATACAGTATATATGGTCTTGAGTCAAAAACTGCATTATTTGAGTCGTAGAATTATCAAGGTAATATTGCTTGCTATCCAAATTTAGGAAGGCGAAGCTCACATTATTGAATTTCTTTGTTTTATATATATTGTAATATGAGGACATATGATTTCAGTTAATTAAAACAGATTTTCTCACCTTTGCTCCCCTAATTATACTGTACAGTGGGACAATTCATGCAACTATAATTACTGATGATATTGCCCTCTGAGTTTCATTATAAACCTTATTAATAAGGATCTCCGAATCATGTGTAATATAACGCTGATTTACACAAAGACCAAGTGCGGATCGGCAGCCAAATGTCTCACATCTCTCCTACTAAGTGTGAGATTACTTCTAAAGAAGGTTTGTTTCCCCTAAGAACAGAACCCAGGCTCATCAAGTGCTGCTCAATATGAATGGCATTAACACTCAAACATTCATGGAGACTATTACACACATTATTCACTTATAACACATACACTTGTATAAGACTAAGTTTTTTTCATTTTGCTTCATTGTTTATTTCTTCTGGCTTAAGTATTTCTCACAACTAAGAACACAGAATCTAATGATACATGATGCTTCTTCAGAGGCTCTACCTTCTGGTTAATACTAATGATTCTAATAATAATGATAATTGATATATTTATTCATAAAGTCCCAATTAAATATTAGCATTATTTATTTAGGCTTCAGTCTTAAAATAGTGTTATTGAGACTGTCCCTCAAACAACCATAAAGGTCTACCCTAAAGACATGCACACACACACACACACACACACACACACACACACACACACACACACACACACACAGACGTGCAGAAGTAAGATCTATAGATCCCCAGCTGAGCCTGTGAGTTAAATTGGCCTGCAGGTCTTTCTGTTACCCCTGTGAAGCTTGGTCGTCACATCATGTCGCATCAATCTACTGTCAAAACACCAAACGTCTCTCATATTCATTAGGGAACGAACGCAGGAAGAATGACTGAAAGCAGTAAATACCAAATAAAGCTTGAAGCATCCTCAGACATATCTGATATACAACAAGTACTCCGTGTGTCTTGTAGTGCTTCTGTAATAAGCACTGAGCTAATTCTCAGGAGCAGTGAGGCAGAGAGCTTGACAGCATCATCTACTGTGACAGGCAGATTGTGTTTTCACGTGAACGTGATCGACAACAGATTGCACCGAGCCCGGGCTGTTCCTGTTTGCCCTGGAAATGTGTTAGTGTTTATCTTTTGCTTGAGAGAGGCATTCCTTTCTTTCTCCCTCCGTTACAAAAAAAAACACACACACACACACGTTTTCAGGCGAGCTGTTTTGCATGTGTGTGTGTGACACACTCTGTGAAGTGACTGCCAGCAGAGGCTTAAGAAACAATCCAAGCAAGATCAATATCAGCAAACCGCACTTATGTGTTTGACTTAACATGCAGTCGCAGTTTCCCCTCTTCTCTTTTTATGCGCAGTTGATGCCAAACCTTTGCGAAATTGCATTTACCCAAAAGCCTAACGTGTGTGTGTATACACACTATGACATATTTGAAATTACATAATTGTATTGGCAAACTGTTGATTTTTCTCCATCAGGCTTTGATGAGACTGTCAACCCACACTTGAACACACACACACACACACACACACACACACACACACACACACATCATAATATAAGTTCTGGATTGCATGTTCTGGCTAATGAGTTGTGCAGGGAAAGTTTCAGATAGCAAGAGACTAATAATCTAGTTTGTTTTCATTGATGAGAAACATAATTTGGCTCAAGATAACACAAATGCTACAAACTACAATATTTAACCGAGAGCACGCTTTGCTTGTTTGATCACACTTATTGTGTTGCTAACTCTAAATGCATCAGCTGTAAAAGGCATAATGTGACACACTGTGAATGGCATATTATAGTGTAACAATAATCTGGCTATAATGCTCTGAGTTGTTTCTATCATATTCAGATTTAGCCGTAGACCCACACTTGGTAGTCTCAAGAGCAAGATATACAGTAGGTCTGTCCTACTTTGCATTAAATGTGTGAGCATAGAAGGAGGCTGTAAGTATGCCTTCACTATAAGTTTATCCCTGTAGACAAGTTAGACAGTCATTTATGAATATGCATGAGCCAGTGTTTGCCTCGTTTAATGATTTTTCACCATTCAAATATATTCAATCCACCTCCCCCCATTTATTTCTCTGTACTTCATATGGACAATAAACACACACGTACACACACACATATGTTAACATGGATCCTGCTCACTATGTGCATGCAAACAATTACCATTTTAATGGCAGGTTCACTCTCTCTTCTCCTCCTCACGCTATACCCTGTGTTACTTCCCCTCCCAGGTGCCAACCAAAGACAACCTCAAGCACTGTGAACACTGAAAGGACCTCTCCGATGAATTGCTGACAGGCAGCACAGCAATCTACGAGACTGAGGGCACGCAAGACGGCTGACGAAGGAATATTGAACGTGGTATGTACCATCATCCAGGCACCCATATAGGTTTCCATACGTCAGACATATGTTAATGCTATTGCCAGTAGCACGTATACTATCTGCACGGAGGAACTTGTCTACTGAGGGTGTCAAACCTCTATGCTTCATACAGGCTGATATGTGACGCCATTGATATCTGCCGTGTTGCATTTATGAACCCACTGTCTCTAATAGACTACACCTTATTGATTATTATGGAGGTCTGGGGGGGGGGGGGGCAGAGGAAATGCTATTAAAGATTAAAGGGTCAGGTGATGTGAAGGTATCCCGAGTCATCAGACACCAGCGGCTTCAGTTACAGGCTGTAATGTCCGCCCGTCAAGCAGATTAGACATCTTGATTTATTTATTAACTGATTTCATGTCCCGCCATTTCGTACCCTGACTGACTGACTGGCATACATGGCTTCACAGGTGAACTTCTAAGGAAGGGAAAGATTAGGATCCTGCTTGGTGTCCACTTACACTTCACGCAGTGACAGGCATGTGCTGCAAAGCTGTAGGCTCATAGGGAAAATGCTTCGCTGTGTGTATGCATTTAGACAAAAAAAGTGTGGCTGACATTTTCTGTAAAAAGTGGATGGTGCTCAACTGCCAATACAATGAAGATGAGGAAAAGATTAAAAGTCAACAAAAGGAGAACTTAAGGGGCTACACCGTCCTTGAATGATTTTAGAATGAAACATGTTAAACGATTATCAACTAAAACTTCAACCATCCAAAAAAGATGAATCCAAACAGACTCCAAACAATGTGTTCGGATTATTTTCTTTTTCTGAGGATGGACTGATGAAAACTCGAGAGTGAGAACTGATGGTGTATGGGAGTGTAACATGCAGGCTCCATTCAAGACAGCCGCTCTTTAAACTGATACCGCGCCCATATAATGTGAGTATAATAGAACCACAGTATAACAAGGCCTATCTGGGATACATCTCTGTACAGACTGCCTGTCTGTGTCTTATCTGAAGTGGCAAACTTGCTGTTCTAATTGTTATCTTCACACTAATAGAGTGGATGTTTTGAAATCATTTGGTGGGATGGATAAAGGCTTGGTAATTCCCCCATGCTTACTGTCTGTGTCAGGGCTTATCTGAAGGAGATAGCTGGGTCCTGGAGAATGATTGGCGGCGCGCTGTATAAGTTTGTAGAGACTCAGACGGGAGGCCGCAGTAATGTTTCACAGACATGGAATACATCTGTTGAGAACTGAATGATTCTGTTATTTGGGGTTTACTGAACAAGATATAACAGTTGAATCTACTTTAATTGCAAGAAGCATATAAAATGAAGTTTCCCCCCTTCTTGAGTGTAGAGATTTGCCTATTCTGTCTTTTTTTTCTGCATGAAACAACAGGCCATAACTAAAACATAAACTTTGGCGGCTGGATTTAGCTGTAAATCGGCTGAAGATGCTTAACGTGCTCTCCGTTGGTTCATTAGTTAAGCACACATCCCCCATCATCTTCCTCTAGTGGTCCTCTCTGAGCAGTTAATTGTCCGTCCACTCTATCGGGGCTGGCGCGATAATAAAGCATTAAGAGCCGTGCCTCTTTCATTAAAGTAGAGTTGGGAAATGTGAGCCCGCCCCCTTTCAGGAGTCAAAAAAAAAAGAGAAGAGAAAAAAAAAAAAAAAAAATCGATTATTTCTCGTCGCACTGGGAGAGGAGAGGGTTTGGGGAAAGACTCGGTCAGGATTGTGGGAAGGAACAGAAAGAGCCTCTCAACATCACCATCAAGATCCAGACCTCCAGCAGTACAGAGTACCAGCACCACCTCCACCATCACCGCTCCACCGGCACCTCGCAGAGAGACCAGGCGAAGCGTCCTCGCCGCCTCCTGAGCAGACACTGTCCGATCAGAGAGAGAGGGAGGGAGATAGAGGGAGGGAGAGAGACAGAGAGGGAGGGAGAGAGAGAGAGAGAGAGAGAGAGAGAGAGGGAGTAGTTGTCTCTGACATTATAGAGACTCCTACCACGTACTGTAGGTTACTTTTTTTCCTCCCGGCGACGTCCTCAGCTAAGTTGCGCTCCTGGATTTTAAGTGCGTCTTGGCTAAGTCCGTCCCCATCAAGCAGCAGCTTCAACCCCTCCTGTCAGTCGGCCGGACCAAACAACCGGCGGACCGCTTGTTGTATCTTTCACTTCACCCGGACAAGATTTCATGCGAAATAAAGTAAGTACCGCGCTCGCACTCACTCGCAAAACATCTACAAGACACGTTGCATCATATGATCCGTATTTTAAATCTTCCAGAGGGAAACTTGAGGGTCTATTTTGATGCGCGCTTCCTCCTCAACTAAGTACAGTTACTGCGTCTATTGATTTGTTGGGACCCTGATCGACTTATGCCGGTGACAGCTATGTCATATAATTACAGGCTGACATCAAGTAGCTGTTTATGGTCTATTAGGAGCTAGTCAAGGTCTGTCTCGTGTTTTAAGTAGTGTTACTCTTGTGTCGACCTTGTGAAGCTTTCTCATGTCCACATGTAGGCGCGCAGTCCCAAAGCCACATCTACTCAATACGCTGCCCTCCTTAATAATATAACATAACACAGTATGTTCTTCTCTTCTGCGCGATGGGTTGGCACGTGGAAAGTTACACTTTATGTTTAGTTTAAAATGTAGTGTTTAATCTACCTGGTCTGTACGGTTTTACTAAATAATATAAGAAACTTTCTTTCAAAGACAATTGAAATCAAAATAAAAATACATGGAGAAGTTTTTACTTATTTTACTACAGATAATTAGCTTAAAGCAACATGATGCAGGTAAACTCACTGCACATGAGATGGCCTTACTTACTTTGTGAATATGTAATTATTTACCAGTGGTTTACACGGACTAAACTGAGGTGCACTAATCACATTAAATCAGGATAACCCATACATAGGCAAATTTCATTAAATATATTAGAAAAGACTGAATAGTGTAAACATTAAACATTTCCAAACTACAATACAAGAACAACCCAGTTTGCTGGACTTATTTGAGCGTTCATGCTCACTAGAACTGTGAATCAGGGTTTTAGAGGTCTGGTGTGTTCAGGTGTGTTATAATTTCTTCTTTGCGACTGAGATTGTTTTCGACTTATTTCGCTACATTGAGAATGTTATAATTATTCAGTGAGTTTAGTTCACACTGGTGGCTCAATTGAACCTGTTGCAGTGAGAGGATTAATAATGACACCATAATTAACCTGTGGCAACTTTCACAGGTTGCAGCTTTAGAAAACCAATTTGATGTATTTGTGATGCACTTAAAGCGTGGATATGAAGCCCACTGATGAAATGTGCAGATTAACTAATGATGGTTATGAAATTTTAAATTACTCATTTCATTTGAATTTGGACAGATTTAGGAACTGACTGGGCTGTATGCATTTAACTCACGTTCATTAATATAAGCATACACCTTAATATCTGTACGGATATGCTTGTGCATCTGTTAAAAAGTTAAACTGCAATTATAGTACCGACATAAATACAGTCCCTTTTTTAAGTTAAAACATTTTTTTTAAGGTTGAGATATATTCAATTTCTCAAAATGATAAACCTGATATGATATTCACAGCGTATTTTGAGATATATAAGAACTATTATTTTTTAAATGGCCTATTAGTGATATTTTGAGGGCAAAGAATATTTTTAAAGTAATAAAGTGTTTCTGTTTACTACAGCGTATCAACCTAATTTGTGACTCTGTGAAAAGCGTGCTGCATACACTTAGTCACTTACATTTCACTAAAAATGATACAGCCGATATAAAGTATATGCAACATGTGATGTACATTTCTTACATAAAAAAAAAGTACTTTTCTGTGCATTGTCCCATTACTTTATATAATCTATTATGGTGTTTTATATGAGTTGTTTATTCATGAAAAAATATATTAAAGTGTATTAGTCTATAAAGAGATTTTACGCATTGGCCTTCCCTTTTGCCCATCGTCAATGAAGTTGTTCTGTGTGGCCTGTCTGGCCTGTTGCTCTCTTGGGATTTAGCGTCAGGTTAATCCGCTCAGAGGAAGGTGAGCGCTCGCATGTGGACCCACGATTACACACAGAGGACTCTGTCAGCCAAGCTCTGTAATCTCAGAGACCCTATACAGACACACACACATGCGCGCACGTATGCAAATTCACACAAATGCCGAGGCAAAAGCATGGTCTTCCTCCTTTCCCTCTCTGTCTTTCTGTCACACACACACACACACACACACACACACACACACACACACACACACACACACACCATCACACACATGCACATCACACCGACACCCACACTCACTGGCCCGTGCTGCTTTTGTTTCTCTTATTCTCTTAAGACCTCTCCTTCATGACAAATCATTTGGGATTTTGGGCACTGATTCACAAAACCAACATTGACAACAAACTCTTACCCCTTCACACAGAGAGGGATTAGAAGGTCACGTGTCCCTGTGATTGGCCAGGGCATTGAGCCGATTGTCAGGGCACTTTGCTGTACACCAGGGGCTCAGTAGAGCTTTAGTTAAGTGAAGGGAACGGACACATTGTGTGCCATGGTCAGGGTTTTGCCATGTGTTTTAAAAGTGCTCAGACAAAATCAGCATAGATAGGAAGGACTGCTGCTTATATCTTTAATGATAAATGTCTAATATAATTCCTGCACCTTTATATATATATATATATATATATATATATATATAAAAAATTAAAAAAGGAGTAAAGTATACCACTGTGCTGCCTCAGAGCACATGTAATACTGTACAGCAGGCACATTTCAAGATTCCCTCCTTCTATGAAAACATTATTCTTAATGGAAACATCAGAAGCATTTATGTTTAAGCAAATAATTTAATGGCCCCTTTTGCTATGCTTTAAAGTTTTCTTTCCACTAATGGTTTCAAATATTTTGGAAAGGCTTTTCAGAGTTTGCTCAGTTAAACATCAGTAAAACACTCATTTGCAGATTGTAGGTTGGCAAGATCTGCAGGTAGATATTGAAGTACTGTAATTGGACTTCATGCCCTTTGGCTCAAATAAGAAGGTAATATAAGAGTCAATTGTGGAGAATCATATTTACCTCATATATAAGGAGCATATAATATCTTAAACTGTCAAGAGACATCCCTGTATATCCTGTAAATAATGCAGCGTATACTTTCGCCCTTTCAAATGAATGTAACAGAGAACACCAACAATCTAGATGTGATAGAATAAAGTTAACCTCTCCTTATAGTACATTTATCTGACACGAATACTGTAGAAATGTTAAGCCATTTGCTTAGAATAACTCCTTTTCTTGCCTGTTTATAAGCAGATGAAAATACCTCAGTTTTATAATAACTCAAGGGCTTGTTGTATTCTTGTTTATTGCACAAGGCAGGTGTTCCCTCTTTTGCTACATGGAAGGAAAAGTCTTTTCATGGTTTTCATACATTTTAATAGTGCGAATGAAACGTGTAGGGCTCAACCTCACCCTGTGTTTATTTACTCGTTTTAAAACAGACCTCCCTTTCTTTGTCCTAACTGTTGTGCATGTTAGAAATGTTTACCCAAATGTTTCTGTGCCTTTGGAGTACTGCCTGTATATCTTCATAAGAGCAGCAATTAATCGTGAAACTTAAAAAAAAGTAATAATCTAAAGTAAATAACACAGTCCTTGAATGGTTTATGGTGGATCGAATGCATATATTTGAATATGTCCTGTTTTTTGCATAATGATGCAAAGTCTTCTTCTGTCTCTATCTAGTAATTAACGGTGACGTTCAGCAACTTTCTCTGTACGCTGTAAGTGGATGGGGGTGTATGGGGTTTGTTCACTGGGGTGTTAAAGATCACAGAGGAATATATCAGCCTTTGATGTTTAATTGTATTGTAAAACACACTTTAGAATATTTCTGCATAAAGTAGTCTTCTGGCTGTGCTGTGCTTTGTGTTTGCTGTTTCTTTGTGTGTTTGTCTGTCAGTCTGTGCTGTGTGTCTGGGAGGTGTGTGTGTGTGCGTTCAAGTTTGTGTCTCGTCGCCGTCTGTTTGCGCGTCGGAATGTTTGTGCTTTTGTTTTTTTTTGTCTTGAGTTTTGTGAGGTTGTCGCTGGTGTATATTCAAATGAAACTGCGTGTATTTCTTTTCCTCCTTTATTCTCACACTGAAGAGGGTAGGATTTGATGTCTGGAATGATGGAGCAGTCTGGAAAACAGTGTCAGTGTGAGGGCTGAAAAGGCAAACTGAGAATGATGCGCAGAAAGACAGAGACAGAAACACACAGAGATAAAACATAGATAGAAATGTATTGGAGCTTAGGTGACTTAAGAGCAGAGCGACAGAATATTTGGCCTCTGAACAGGTATTCTTCATTAAAGAGTGATGCTTTCGTGATGTCATGCTTAACACACTGATGAACAGGATGTCCTGCCTTCTTCTTCCTGTTTCCTGTTTCCTGCCCGGCCTGTTGGTCTTTGTGGCAGCAGCAGCTGCCTGCTGGGTGGTCTTTGCTCGGTAGTGCTGACCACACATCATATCGTCAGCTGCAGCCCACCTAAAGAGACACCCAAAACACCTCACCATACTTGAGGCCTGCTCCCTGAAATATTTGGACAGGGAGAGAGTCTGGGAGGAGAGAAGGCAGGAGGAGTACAGTGAGCAGAGGGCTTTGAATGATAAGACAAAGAGAAACATTTAGAGTAGAACAGAGGTTGGATTTCATTGTCTAAACATTGGATGGTTCAGATCAGGCTGAATGCCTCAGCATCAAGACTTGAATCGGAAAATGGGAGTTAAATTAACACGTTTATATATTAGTTCATTGACTTCCCCACCAGACACTTTAGTTGCCTTCCTGTGAGATTTGTAATCTTTATTTAGTAGCGGTGTAACGGACAGAATCCAGGCCACCTAGTCTGTGATACCACATACATACAGTGTATATCTGTAATAGCTGCTCTAAACATGTTGTGTGATAAATCCAGAATTCACTGGGAATCCTTTTTAGCGTGTTTTAGGGGTTAGTTTGAGGGAGAAGTATTTGCTGTCCATGTCCATAAATCTGGCGACAGAAGGCATGTTCCATCATAAAACACAGTACCTGACCTGTGAACGTTGAGGAGCAGCTTCATAACCCCTAATATATTTTCAGAGAGTCCCCCCCCCCCCCGTCTTCACCATCTCCCTTTAGTGTGGCACACATTTGGACTACACCCAGTGCCAAAAAAAAGAAAAGAGGTGTGGAGAAAGGGAGCGAGTGAGAAAAAAAATGAAGAAATGTTTTCCAGCGGCTGTAATTTATCTTTGTCACGGCTGCAACATAGCCGAGTCATTCTGCAACATAGTCCAGTGAGACGCACAGAGGTAGCTCTGTGCCTTGGCCCCACACAAGCTCACATCCATCTGAAAGCCCTGCCACAATCTGCGCCGCTGCCGCCACTGCTCCCCATCCGCGCTGCTGCAGAGCTTCACATTGCTATTGCGTATTTTAACAGATCTTGTGTTCACGCTAGATTCAGAGGAATAGGGACTTGAATTTTACCAAGTCAGGCTTTTGTGTGATGTTGCTCTTGTAATAAAACAGTGTCACACTAAATTGCCACTAATAGGCAGCGCGATTGATGAGTCTATCTCTTTTTTTCTGCTCTAAGGAAGAATATTAAAGTCTCAAATGCGATGCTTATTTTTCATTTTCGAGTCTCAGTTTTCTGGGCAAAGTCTGTAACATCAGGAGATTCGCTGAACAACTCCGAGGGGACCGTGCTGTTGAAAATGTTGTTAACACTGTCTAAGTCGAGAAACAGCTATATAAGAATCCACGCTCAGTGCTCTCCCTCTTCTGCACAGCACACAGCTTAACCAGGCGGTGTCCTGCCAAAGTCCACACCAGTGTTCCTTTCCACTGTCATCTGTGCCATTCCCACACCAAAGGCCAGCCTGTAAAAGAATGCGCAGCACCGGACTGTTTTGAACACTTATATTACTCAGAAAAAAAGTCAGGGCAAAGAAAAGAAAAGGGGTGTTGCTGCCTGCTACATGAAGACATTTGAAAAAGAGAGAAATTAATTGTGCTCAAACTTTTCAGCTAAAGTGTATCTGAAATCTTAGACTTAATAACACACAGTAACATACAGCAACATGAAATGCCCCTAAGGTGGAGAATGGTGAAGCAACACCCCCCCTACACCCTTTCTCTCTCTCGATTTTTTTTTTTTGTTTTAACTTTTTTAAATTTTTTTTATCCCGGCTCCTTCTGCCATGTGATGTATGGCTTTTTCCTACAGTGGCTCTTCCAAAGTGCAGCTCGTGATGTCATTAATTTTATTCATACTTTATGGATGCTCTGTCGGGAAAAAAAAAAAAAAACGAGAGAAAAGGGAGAAGATAGAGAGAAAGAGAGCCGCCTATAGAGGCAGAGTGAGAGAGAGAGAGAGCGAGAGAGAAGAGATGGTGTTGCGGAAGGAGATTTTCAGTGCAGTTGCATGTATAATGAATGAGGGGGCACTTTGTTTGAAACTCCAGCCCGGCGCTTCACTTCAAGGTTTGCTGGGCAGAGTGGGGCCTTGTGATCTCACACCAGCCACTCTCTTCATCCTGCCAATAGATGCTTTCACCTGGCACTGTCGTTCGACCCAGTGGAAAAACAAATAACCTTGTGTGTGTGTGTGTATAAGAGAAACACACAGAGAGAGAGAGAGAGAGCACTGACAATGGAGCAAGGGGTTGGGTGGAAAGGGGGAGGAGCGGGTGAGAGAGGAAAGAGGTGAGTTTGTATAACAGTGGCAGCGCAATCACGCCCAGACGATACTGAGGAGAATACTGGCACCCAGCCCACACTTCCTAAATAGTGCTCTCTACAGAAATAGCTCAGCCTTGATATTGACTTTTGTCTGGTGTGTGTGTGTGTGTGTGTGTTAGTGTGTGAGCATGCTCGATAGGAGGACAGAGATGGTTTCGTTGTCTAGTGAGGCAATTTTCATTTTGTTGGTATCTGTTGTTAATTCTTGTACAGTGTTGGTGGGCATTTTTCTTTTTTACGCTCGTGGAGTGTGCGTTTGTGTGTGAGCCGCCTTTATTATTTGCGATATAAATGGCCTCCGTCTTATTTTTGGCCCTGTGCTGGACTCGTGGTTTTATAAATAGCTGAGGAAGTGCGGGGGGGATACCTGTCGTGGCTCCAGCCTCCCTCTAGCAGAGTCCCGGAGCCTCCACGTCACATCCATCCACCGCCGGCCCACTCCGGGCCACAGCAGAGCAGCACCCTCAGGGCCGAGCAAACAGGATGGGACTCAAATTGAGGGTGTGAGAAAATCCGTCTCTGTTGTAGAACACAAAAGGGCTTGCAGTTCAGGGTGAGCAGCCTAGCTGCCGCCGTCAGATTTTGTAAAGTACAGATTAAAAAAATAAATTACAAGTTAATTTCTTATCACCGACACTGAGCAGTGTATAATAGGAGTGTCAAGATGGCAACACAATAGAGAGTCTTTAAAATGAGAAGTGTGTTTTTTTGACACTTAGTCTACGCGTGTAAGGTCATAGGGTGGTTTTCTCTCCACCCCGCCATCTGTATGCCGAGGTGTCTTGTTAATTTAATTTCAGCGTCTCAGGCATATGCCATGTGAACGGCACTGAGAGTGTTAACTTTCTCTCTTTGCGTCGATTTACACTGTTTTCCTCACATTCTGCTCTCACTTTCTTACGGGATGATCCGGCTCCACATCATTGAGGGTATAATCAGTATTTTGGTGCGATGGAGCGCTCAATAAAGACAGAATGTGTGAACAAACGTATCCGTCACTGCCAACGATGTTTGATGGTAGAACTGATTTATCATAGTCTGTTCTATTATGAAAAGGTTCAGACCATCCAGGATCAAACTCATAGTTAATACCTCAATTATGTGGGCGGGTAACAGTCTCGTTGCTTATTCCTCTTATCCTTTGCTGGGCATCATATTCCTCCGTCGGGCCATCTAATTATTTGGTCTCGAATCCACATTATCACCCCGGGATGCTCTTTTATCTGTTTAACTGTCATCCAGCACAAGTGGAGTTTGTCTTGTAGAAAGTGGAAATTCAGCGCATGTTAAGCCTGTAATTCTGTTAAACATGAGCACCATCCCCGCTGCATCCTAGCCCGAGATATTGTCACCCTCTAAATGAGTGGCACTCTACATCTTGCCCCCTCATAACAGGGGCCCCATAATCACATTAAGAATGGAACAGAAAGAGAGAAATAGAGAGAAGGAGAAATCTTTGAAAAGCTTTACTGCCCTTGGTGGACTGTCTCTTCACACGGTGAAAGAGAAATCATTCCCTTTTCTTTTTTTTCGAATGTGCTTTTTTCCCTCTTCCTCTGTGAAGGGAATTGTGCTGCCTGTTATTAATGTGCTTTTGACAGCTTAATTTGATAAGCGGGCTACTTGTTAAAGAAGCCTTGGATTGTTCTCATAGAAAGAACACGCTTTTTTTTCTCCCTCCCATGTTCTTCAAAATGCTGCCGCACAGTCTGTCGATGACCCAGTTCTGAGAGATGGTCGAAAACAAGGAAGAGCAGTGCAAAATCCACAGGGAAAAGAAAGGAGAGAAGGCAAGAGGGTAGCGGGAGAGAGAAGGATAGAGTGAGAAGGGATACTATAAGTAAGAAAGGCACTTGTGGGAAGTTAACTCAAAAGCTTTTCTTTCTTCTCTCTCCCTCTTGCCGCCTCCTCACTCTTCTTCTGCACTGAGCAGCCTACCTTCCTGCGCTCCTCTCCCCTGTAGCCTAATCGGTGGAGAAACGCTAGGAACGATAACGGGGATTAGCTTCCACTGCTTGCCAGCTCCCCTTGGTTAAGTACACGTGTAATGAGTTGTTTATTTGGGATAATGCACAGTAGGTGCAGCAGAAGCCCAGAGCTGCCCTCACCTCCTTCCTCCTCTGCGTACATAGATACACACACACACACACACACACAAAATAATTCTGCACATCAAGTAAATGTATAACACGTGCAGTAACACAGCAGCGTACGCGGTGTGAACATTGACATGCACAGGTATGTGCAAATACATACATTCACATACTCAACCCCCTCACAAACACACCCACTCATACAAATTCCCACACACAGCTGTGATGCAGGTCACTTTCTGTGCAGGGTTGTACGAAGGGGGGGAAAACGGGAGCTTTAGTGTGTGTATGTGTGTGTGTGTGTTTGTTGGGGGGGGGGGGGGGGGGGGGTAATGTTCTCAGGCCTTCATTGGGTCATAAGGCCAGGGGACTTTTCTCAGGGTGAAGAAATTGAATGATATGAGAAAAAAAATGAAGGGAAGGAACCAAGAGAAGGAAAAAGGATATGTTGTGCCCGCTAGTCTGCGCGCGTGTCCGATGATCTCGTGTGCATGCGCGCAAAGTTTGTGCGTATGTGTGTATGTACATGAAGTGGAAAAAGCTGTTGCCTTGTGGAGGGGACGTGCTCTGCTATCATTAGCCGGGGGGGAGGGAGTAGGAGGGGGCAAGCGAGGTTATGTGAACGGTGCAGCTGTGCTCGCAGCAGAGGGATTTGAGTGGAGGGGGGGGGGAACTCCAGGCAGCCAGGTCCTTCACTGAACCACCAGCTCGCAACGCTGAGGAGAGGAGAAGAGAAAAATTCAACCAAGCAGCGGGCCTTGTGAACCAAACACAAGTCTCCGCCGCCCCCTCTGTCCACCATCCCTCCATCCCCCACTCCTTCACTCCTTCACTCCTCCGCTCCTCCACTCTAGCCCTTTACTTCCCAAATAGGAAAAATAAATAAATAACAATTGATGCTTGATGGCGAGGATAAGAGTGCAAGAAAGAGGAAGAGGAGGAAAAAAGAAACAGTCATGATTTATATATAGTGAAGAGTGTGCTTTTCTGTCGGCCATTTGTGGTTTGACTGTCAATTTTCATCTCCGATTTCAGTCAAAATAATAGTTAATTTATTTAATAGTATAATTATTATTTTTATTATTATTATTACTTGTATTATTATTGTAATTATTATTTTCAAATAACTGTATTAGTAATGGACAATTGTTGTTGAAATTTGCTGCCTCTTTGTTTGGGGGGGGGGGGGGGGGATTTCCCCACGACTCAAATTTGTTTAAAGCTTCCTCACCCGCCTCTCTTATTTTTCTCGCTGAAAGAGTCGGAGCCCACGTAGCGAAGGATGGTGCGGCAGACGAAGACCCAAACTTGCTTGTCAGCCTGTGTGATCAGTAGCAGTAGAGAGACAAGGCAGAGGTGGCTGAGAGACGACAGAACACAGAATGGCATCGGCGTGCACTGCTAATGCATTCAGCCTGCCACCATATCCAACAACAAGGCAAAATATCACACAACTCACTTCACAAGATGTTCCTACAACAACAACATCAACAATAACAGACACATAAATGCACACATACGCGCAGACACACAGTCTCACACAGGCGTGCACACATGCATAAATAACCACACAGCATGTTAAAAACCAACCATGAGGAAGAAGAATTTGAAGGAAAACAAACAAAGTCAGAATGTAAGCAACTTGTCTGAGACTTTGTGACGGAAAAATAAATGAAAATTGAAAAAAAAACACCTTTTTGTTTCATGAGAAAGGGAGCTAATATGCTGTGGTTCACCAGGCATTCACATTTTGGAGTAAAAAACAAAAAAACAGAAAAGAAGTTCCTGGTGAGCGGTGGGCTAAAAATAGAACGCGGTCAAACGGCAGTAGTGCTTTGGCAAGAGGGTCATCTCCGTGTGATACAGTGGCCTTCACTGTAGCCACATATTGAGAGCAGAGGCACTCTGCCAGAGCATGTAACTTCACAGCAGTAATTTAATATTTGTTTGTCTCTATTATTCCCCCTCTCTCTCCTTCTGCCTCGCTCTGTAGCTTATGGGGGTTAAGTAACAGTAAGCTTTATCAGATTACTGGGTCTGAGGTCGCTTTTAAACCTCTCTTTGCCATCTTGATTTCGTGCAGCTGTGCAGACTCTTTAATCATACGCTATCTTTTTTTCACTCCCCCCCCACTCCCTTCTTCACGACGTCCCTCCTCCCTTAACATATGTTAATTGGCTGCTTTCTGTGACAAATTACGAGCGCTCGCTTTGATGAGGTTTGGTTGTGATGGTGCTGGGAGTGGAGTAGAGTGAAACTGCCAGACCCTCTCCGGTTCCCCCCTAACCACTCCAAAAAGGAGCGCGGCACCCAGCCGAAGACTAATGAGAGGCTTGGACTGGGTCTGGCCCGGCTCTGGCCTTGGTGGGGCCACTCCCCTAAATAGAGGCTGATCTGTAGGTACCGTATGCCGCCACACGCCCTCCACACTCCATACAACCTTTATCCTCATGCACCCCACCACCAACTCTCTTCTGGGAACTGTAAAGCGCTGTGAGAGTAGTTCAGGCTACGTGCAGATAAAGATTCATATTTCAAAGACACTTTTCCATGTACATTTTTTGATTTAATTTACTTTAATTGTATGTTTGACTTGAAACAAAGCACGGGAGCAACATAAATTATAGATGCGATGCATACGACTTGTGTCTCAAGTTTACATTGTGTGTGTGTGTGGGTGTGTGGGTGAGTTTGTGTGTCTGTGGTGAAGAGACAGAGCCTGGAAACATTACACCAGCCTTGCTTAAACAAACACTAACAGTGGAACAATCTCTGTTTAATGATGCGCAGCGTCAACAGGGAAACAATGCTCACCAATAATCAGCACAATCAGCTTGCGGTAACCAGAAAAAAAGAGGAGTGAACCTGACATCATCCTGGTAGAGGTTTTATTTTAGTGTTAGGGTGATGGGGTGTCAGATTCTGACTCTGTCTCTCTTCAATCCTACTCCTTCTTTTTCTCAGGCTCTCTCTACCTCAGTCTCTCTCTTTCTCTGTCACAATCCCTCTCTCTCCCTACTCTACGATCTAGGTTACTCGGTTTCCTAGCAGAGCACAGGGACCGGAGGAGGAAGAAAAAAAAAAAAAAAAACAGAAGGTCGAATCTATGAAGGACATCCTTGTTGAAGTGTGCAACCTTCTACTTCTCTGCAAATTACCCGCACGCTGTGCATAGACTCAAAGCAGTGCTGTGGCTCTCACTTCAGCTCAGCGAGGCTGCGACCATGACACATACTGCTGTTGGAGTGTCATAATTACAGGGAGAGGCACAGTTCTTTCTTGTTAACTGGAATTTGTATTTTTAATTTTTTTTTAAAGGTTAATTTGTAAGACATGTACGCAGCCAAGCCTGAAGATTAGTGTGCCCAGTGCAACATAGAGTGATGCTAATTATGATAAGTGCCTGTTTTATTGATTTTACATATATATAAGTTGACGTCCTCAGCTCCCTGAACTCAAGTCTTAGCAGTCGATAAGTAGAGCAGATCGCCAGCAGCTTCAGTATTTGCTAGTTTCGGTCACAATTTCAAAAGTAAGCCCTCCACGTAATAGTTTCATTCTAGAATCCAAATGTGCTGATGAAGCGAGACAAGGAAAAATAGTAAATTCCACAACTTCCCCATTGAGCTGCCTGCCCCCACATGCTGACTTAGTTACAACAAAAAGCCTGCAAAAAAAAAAAGGAAATCATTTCATTTACCTCTTTCCATCAGCAAGTATTCAAAACAGATAACGACCCAAAAGCAAACATGCATTTCCATACCCACCAAGTTGATAGACACGCACAGATGCACATGCACACACACATACATGCCCCAAAGGGTGACAAAACAAAGCTGGTGAAGAAAAGGGAAGTGTGCAGGCACCTCGTGGTTGCATGAGGGTTAGCCATGTTAGCAATAGCCTGCGGGCCTTAATTGAGGCCAGGAGGGAGCATTTAATAATTGCTGTCAGAAGATCAGATTTAATTCTCCTCTCTTCACAGCCACCACTGCTGTAGGGTAGAGTGAAACAAATTGTCATCAGAGATTCCTAAATGAACAAAGCTTTTAATTAGGGTGATTAGAATGCTGTGGCAAAGAGAGAGAGTAAGGGGTGGGGGTGATGGAATCATCAGCGGCTCGTCTTTACCGTGATGTCTGGTGTTGATACAGTTTGGGGTGAAGCCGAGGGGGCAGCACGGGCAACACGACTGCTGTGCTTGAACATAAGTAAGCGCGGGTCAATGCAGCAACAAGCCCTTAGCCTCTGTTTCAAACCTCTGACACAAACACACACACACACACACACACACACACACACATACATGCACTCTCTGCCCTTCTCCCCCCGCTGAAGAACACTGCTAACATCCTGAGACATTGTCATACTCGGCAGGGAACATAATTGGGTGAATATGTCAGTGCTTTGTGTTCTTAGTGACATGACTCCCGGCTGTTCCTGTGGGGGCTGGGTACTCATTGAAGGGTTTATACTGTTCATTACAGAGTTGTTTTTTCACTCTTGCTTTGTGAACATAATAGATAAGCAGGGGATTATCCGTGAACCTAGACGCACTCTTGCGCGCGAGTGTGTGATCATTCGTGTAGGTGTGTGTCCATTTTCTGTTCCCATCCCTTCAGTTTCAGCAGTTGGTCACACCTGGGTCCTGCGGCGCATGAATTGAGGCAGTGGTTTACTCTCGCTTGGAAAACATGACCTGCGGAAGAGCTTTTTAAATGTCTTTGCAACGACTGGAAAGAGGGACAGGGAGAAAGAAGTGAAAGAAATTGTGGCAGCGTTGATCAAGTGAAACTTACGGGAAGTTATTTGCGTTTAAACATCAGATGTGCGTCTCACCACAATCTGCACCACTTCCATATTCAAAACCATTCAATACCTCTCTTTCTTACGCTGCTGCTCAACTTCCCTCTGTTTCCACCTTATACAGTGTCACCTTTACTAGGTTGATTCTTGTTTTCCTCTATCATCTTTTTTATCTTTCTACTTGAATGCGTTCATTGCCCCACCTTATACTCATGCCATGGAAAGACTGAACGCACTAAATGGTGATTCATTCCAGCCTTTCCGGGGCCTCTCCAAGTTGTGGCTCGCCTATGCTTCTGCTTTTTTTTTCTCTTCTCCTTTTTTCTGATACCATTTTTTTTCCAGCATGGCACAAGGGTGTGTGTGTGGCAAGTGTGTCATTGCTCTCCTCTAAGTTTATTTGTTTATCACTCATGGCTATAAGCCACCGTCACAACACAAAGCTGCTGACAATCGAGAGGGAATGTCTTTCTAACCACAACGGCTACTCTTCCTCCCTATTCCCCGTCTGTCTAGCTTTCGCCTGGCTTCATGTGTGCCCTCTTGCTCGTCTGACTTTGGCCTAGCAGCTGCGGCTTTACAGCCCTTGGCCTCCTTTCTAAAAGCGGGGTTGAAGCATTGTGTCAAGTCATTTTGTCCTTGGGGAAGTCAGCAATGGGCTATGGAAAGATAGCTCTCACCTGTCTCCATACTGGCTCTGACGGATGGCTACCTGCCTCCATTGCGGCTCTGATTGCCCAAGGCCCCTGTTTGCTAGTGCTGAGTGAGACGTGCAGCTGCCCAAACGAAGGGCAGACTCCGTACTCCTCTACCTCCTTTTCTACCCACTCATTACTACCTTACACTATCTCACTACAGTTGGCAATACTCTTAGAATAAAATCATAAAATATATACATAATTAGTCTTTATATTTAACAGAAAGTGTTTTACATCAACAACAGGAAATTAAATAGGCATTATTTTTGGTAGAAAAGGGATTTTAAATGCCACAAAGGCCAAGTTAGGTAATGTACAAACTACATTAAATACAGCTGTTTTACTGTTTAAATTCCCAATAAATAAAAAATACTTCAGATACATAAAGTGTATGAAAATTATGTAGAATTTTACATCGCATTTCACATGAAAAACTGACAACAAATGTCAATTCTGTTTCAGTTGGACTGCTGTTGTGATGGAAAGTTTGTGCAGCTAAGATGCTGAATGAATTGGTGGTAAAAATTAAGAAAATGCTTCTGTTAATGCTGATATTTTGATCTTATATTGTGCCACTCCAATCACAGGGACATCTTTACCCAAAATATGCTTCATACAAAGTTCAGTTTCTTCAAAAGTTAATATAATTTATATATGAGTACACTATTTTGTAATGTGTTGTACTTACATTTTTTTACAACCCAGTTTCCAAGTCAGTGTTCTCACAATATGTTCTGTTGCCTCATTGAAAAAGTTAAGGTTTCCATGTTAAGTTTAATTTAATTAAGACGAGGCCACGTTTTAGGGAAGTAAGGCCGACAGTAAAGTATTTCATTTTTAGAGGGCGTTTTGCTTCTGTTTATTTGCACATCATCTGCTGTTACTTAGTTTGATTCCCAATTCCTGCTCTCTTAACAGAGTGATTTGGGGAAGGAAGCACCTTTAGCACCTTTGATTGTCTGTGCCTGCTGATGTCACATCCTTCCGCTGAGCTGTCTGTGTGTGTGTGTTTGTGTGTGTGTGTGTGTGTGTGTGTTTCCTGTCTTTCTGTCCTCTGTTGGATTGTAGGATAAGAGGGGAAAGTACTGCGGAGTCTCATTAGTATGAAAATCAATTAAGTTTAAGTTAAATTATAAAGTTTTCAGTTGAGAAATTGGTTGAACTGTGGTTGGCCAAAAATGTAGAGCTCATCTTGTAGAACTTGAGCTGCTACTTATAACAACATACTTTGTTCCATAATGTCAATCACAATTACGAGTGCTTGACAGAGTGTATAAAACTTGTGCCAACCAAGGCTATTGGCTCACTTTCCTCCTCATCAATAGACAGGTGTCTCAGTTCTAAGGCGCATAGAGATTGAAAATAGAATACATGTAAAACCGTCTCTGTCTCACTAATGATCCAACTAAATCATAAACTAATAGAGAGAGACAGGTGAAGACATATCCTCCAACACACACACACACACACACACATCGTCTCAAATTGAAGTTTAGCTAGAACGCTCAGTGGAAAATGAAAAAGGAATGAGCACATTATGAGATGATCCACCACTATCACTCTAATCCCCAGATGTACATGTTGCTAATCTCTTTAGCCGCTAACATGTTAAATTAGCCCTAATATCTGCCGAGATTCAGAGCCATAGAGGCCCACCTACGCGTGGGCTACCGCCCAGGTTTAGGTCACTCTTCTCCCTCAGCGCTCCAAAAAGATACAGACATTAGAGTGGGGGGTGTGGGGGTGGTGGGGGCTGAGGCAAGTAGCAGTGATAGCCATTCGTCACCCTGCCTATCTCGCTCTGACAGATGGGGAGTGCAGCGTGCCACATAGAGGAGTCACTGCCTGTAATGACATTAGAGGCACAATGAGACCTGATACACATTTTTTTTTCCGTTCCCATCCTGCCTGGCCATCGACTCGCTCCTTTGCTTGATCCTTCCCCTCCTCTCATTTCTGCTGGTATACGTCTCCATCCATCCACGCGTATATAGCTACATCAAAAAACCCAAAGAAAGAAACCTCCAAAAATCGACACATCTGAAAAAAAGAACTTAAATGTTCTCAAGGTACAAACTGTCATGTAGAAACATGACAGGAATACTCAAGTAAAAATGAAGCACTGTCAGTGTGTACTGACATTCAGATCGTATTTGGAAAACCATATTAAAACGCTTTTTTTTTCGTCTTCCTCTTCAAGGAAATGGGAGTTTATTTAAAAAGAGAGAGCGTTTATTTAATGTACCATACACCTCCTAAAAGGTTTACTTACTGCAGTGTAATATGTTATTTCAAATCCTCACAACCACATTTCCTAGGAGGATAGGGGATACTGGCAATACATATATAATTTTTTTCTTTTCAGGACACATGCTATTACCAAATGTGTTGCAGATGTACCATGAACCGAAGCTGTGCTGCCGAGGTGGGGTTTCTTGGAAAAACATCGCCAATCCTGTCATGATAAATCACCTTCCCCAATTTGCTATATGTAGAATTAGGATTCGAGAACATCGGCATCAGCAAAATTCTACACACGCTGCATTTACAAGAGTGCCAGTTTAACTGATAGATAACTGCGCAAAATGTTTGTTCTTGGAACTCAGGTTCATGTGGATTTCTTCTAAGTTCTCCTTATTCGCAAACAAAACTATACAGCTGTCTTTCAAAGTGACAAATTACTCCCGAGCATGAGTCAAGGTAAAGTTCCTCTTTTTGTCGCCTCCTCTTGATTCAAAGGAGTCGTCTTCAGCGTCTGTCCTCAATAACAAAGCCGCATGAACAAGCACCCTACAGACCGTCTATTAGAATGTGAAAAAGCGCCATGTGCTGTATATTAGTTTTTAGTGACTAAACACTTGGGAGAGAGGCGACCTAGAATCAAGCCTTGTGGTGCACTGAGTGTATATGTTCTCATCGTCCTCTCAGCTCCACTTCTGAGACTCAGAGAGAGAGAGAATGCTCATTAGATCTATGTGCTGAATCGCTGCTCCCTCTCCATCTCTTCCATCCTCCCCCAACCTTCATATATGCCTCTCTCTCTCGCTCTCTCTCTCTCTCGCTCTCTCTCTCTCTCGCTCTCTCTTTATCTCTCTCTCTCTCTCTCTCTGTCCGTCTGCTTAACAGATGGGAGGGTCGTGGGTACAGCTCTTCCCCTCCCCCTGGAGAGGCCTGGTGCCTGTTCAAAAGATCCCTCTTTATGCTTCACTCCATTTCCCTCTCTTCTCTCCTTTTCTCCGTTTCTCCTCTCTCCACTCTCCTTCTCTTTCATTGTCACCTCTCCAGCTCAAAGCACAGAGAGTTGGGACCCAGGATATAAAACAAGCAGAGGAGCAACCGTTGTCCTTCTGTCTGCTTGGTGCGAGCGTGCTCTCTGACCCTAGCAGTCGCTCGCTCCAGCCTCCTTCCAGTTACCGAGCTCGTGTGAATGCAGGCGCACCATTAGTCAGACTCCACAGAGGAGATAAAGGCACCCTTTAGTGTATTCGTCATTTTTCACAGCTCATTCCGTCTTTCCCCACGCCTTACATTGGGATTAGCAAAGTGGCTTTATGTGGACAAGCTTGTTAGTTCTTTCTTCTGTCTCACTCTATCTGTCTTCATTTATTCATCCTCTTAGTTCTTTCTCACCGTATCTGCCCTCTCAAGGTCAGGTGTCAGTGTCAGTCCCCCTCGAAACATTCCTGCTCAGGATTACTGCCCTGTGCCACTCGACCATCCTCACTAAGCAGTGCTTGTTTCCTGCATTCCCCTCCATTCCGCTGTCTTGGCATCATGAGGCTAAATTGGATTGAGTGATTCAGTGGTAATCTGTTAAATTAACTGATGCTTTATCCACTATGAGGAAATAAGAGGGAAGGGAGCCCAATGAGGAGGTGGGCACTCAGTTCTCATCCAGAAGCTGCCTGGCACTCATATGGGACGGGGGCGGGTGTGAGGAAAAGTCGGTGGGGGTTGGCGGGATGGGGGGGGAGTCGGAAGAGAGGTGGGGACAGAGGGAAGGGGAACTAGGTTCGTTGTGTAGGAGGAGGTAGAGGAGGCAAGAGTGAGAAGGGATGGGGAAGGAGGGGGTGGCTGAGGCGGGGGACGCCGCCACAGCGCTAAGCGGCAGCAGAACCTCACCTCGGGGAGCGTTAGCTGGTGCTGAGAGCCAAAAGCAGGGATTAAATGTTCAGGACACGGGCTTAGTCTTAGCCTTAATGTTACGTAAGGCCTAAGGTGTTGCCCCAGTGGTTGTTGACATTGAGAGGTTCAGCTCTGCTCAGTGTGCTGTGGGAGGAACGAGGAGGAGGTGGAGGCCAGGAGGCAGGGATCACGGAGGTAACGCCTCCTTGTTTGGAGCGATGCCCAGGCTGGGTAGTGTTGAGCACAAAGACTGGGAGGGGAGGATGCTTGTCAGCCTGTGATTGAAGTACGCCAGCTTGATTGATATCCTTGTCTGGCTGTCTTGTGCCAAGCGCCTTAGTGTTGGCTTGTAATCCTAGTTTGTCTGACAACATCCTTCTTTGTTTTCTTCCAGAGGGCAGCTCTTTGTTTTTCTGTCTATGGATGGGTGTGTTTGCGCAAAGCAATGCTAAAATGTTTTGGATAGCCTCTTCAGAGCTGCCACTGAGTTATTTTAGATCTTGTTATTATTATGATGGTGCAGTCCGGCTGTTGTCCTATCTGCCAAATGATGCATTTATGTTTGCATCTCATTTCTTCCATAAAGTGGGCGTATTCCAAACCATCAACCAGGGAGGTTTTTGTCATGTATTTCATCATTGTTCAAATTGTATTGTCTCACTTTGTTGTCCATTTTTGTGTGATGGAAGTTTTTGGCTAAGAATCTTATAATATACACAATAATCAGTGTGATGTCATTCCTTAAAAATGTAATAAATTTACTAAATCTATGTTATGCATATGGACTCCACATCGCCCACATCATCATAGTTAAACCTAACTCAACTAAACACTACAGAACCCTAGGTCTTGAAGGATCCAAGCAGGTAGTACACAGCCTGTGTCTTCTGTTGCAAATGAAAATATATACAGTTATGTACTACTGCTATAGGCCTCCGTCTGTCACTAGGAGACACAGTATCCCTGGATGTCCCTATTACGCACTTTCATTATCAATGTCCTACTCTCTAGCACAAAGAGGTCAAGTGCATAGCAATGTGCTACGCTCACCTCAGGGGTTTAGAGCTTTCCTGTGCTTTCTCATGCATGTTACTCAATAAATACATGGATTCAGGTTACGGGAAGACAAAAAAAGGAAAGAAGGGGAACGGAAGTGCATTAAAATGTGCATGTATGTGTGCGGGAGTGTGCAAAGGAGAGAAAATGAGAGATTGAGGAAGAGAGCAAGGTTGTATGAGAGAAGAGAGAGAGAGAGTGATGGAGAGAGACTGAGACTGACATGTCTTTTGGTGAAGCAGTGTCGTCTTCCACATCAATGTCTGATGCTCGTGCTGCCAGGTGCCGGAAATCTGGTTCAGAAAGGAGAGAAGAGAGAAGAAGGGGAAAGTAGAGAAAAAAAGGCAGCGTAGATGGAGGAATTTTTTTTTTTTTATGTGACGGCGCTGACAGCTCCCCTGCATTGCACTGAGCTTAAATAATGGGATGCTCATTTGCATAACGAGGGACGTTATCACCTCTACTGTCAAAAGAAAACACAACAACAGTTCTTCTGCTCCTCCCTGAGATAGATTGGGTTGGCCTACTTTAGCACTCTGGAGAGATGCACTGGAGCTCTGGCTTAGCCAAGCTCAGACAAGAACACACTCACACACAAACACACACACACACACACACACACAAACATGTGCACACTCTCACACATGCACGCACGCGTGGACACACAGAGTCACTCACTCACGCAAACTTTTTGGAGCGCAGCTTTCTTCTTCGCACATGCAGTCCAGCTCATCAGCTGCTGGCCTCCACTCCTCGAACACACGCACTTCGCCGTGTGCACACAC
Source organism: Anarhichas minor (assembly GCF_050575085.1). Classification (NCBI taxonomy): domain Eukaryota; kingdom Metazoa; phylum Chordata; class Actinopteri; order Perciformes; family Anarhichadidae; genus Anarhichas; species Anarhichas minor. The sequence goes on along the minus strand of NW_027466471.1, from coordinate 13,458,269 downwards.
GCAAACGCGCAAGTGCATTTATTAAGATGCTCTCACTGAAATGCAATGTCTCCAGCTGGATTAGGTTCATGTTGGAATTCTTTTTGATTTCTGTCTCTAAGAAACGTCCTTCTACCCATGTTTCAAAAGATCTCTTGGCACTTTTCGTCTCCTTGTCTTTTTTTGGCTTTGTTTTGCCAAAATATGGCACGAGTGATCTCGGTTTTACATCTGTATTCTATCCTGCGACTCATGTCTGCCATTTTGGAGATGAGCAGCAGATAGAGTCGAAAAAGCTGTGTCTGGCAGCTCCACTGTCAATACAGTGCAGTTCGTGGGAAGAAACAAAATGTATTTCTCAGTCTGGAGGTAATGTTACAGTGTTGGTGATTAGAGCGTTTAAGTTAGCGGCACTTCCAAAACACTGTCAAACTCTCTGTGAACGAAGCGAGATCCTGACAGCGCTGTCTCTTCTCATAGTCGGTGCCTGGGAAAAAAATGCAAAAGCTGATTTGCATGATATCGACAGTGAAAAACACAGCCGTTCTCACAACATTGTTGACAGATTCTTTGTCTTTCTTCACCCTCCCTTGTGGCTGCCACGATGCCACTTTTATTATTTTTTTTCTCTCAGTATTTTGCCATATTTCATTTCATTTAATGCTTATCCTCTCCTCTCCTCCCCCTCCCCATTTATTTCTTGCAGGTACGGATGCTGGAATCTTTGAGTTGATTGGAACAAATAGAAAGCAGAAAAAAGACAGATAGAGGAAGAGCAGAAGAGTGAGGAGAAAGAAGAAGAAAGAGGAGAGAGAAGAAAGCAGAAAGTTCTTTAGAAAGAGGAGAGAAAGAAAGAGACTGGGACGATGGGGAGGAAAAAGATTCAGATCACGCGGATTATGGATGAACGCAACAGACAGGTAAGTCCCTGGGGGAGGGGAGGATGGATGAGTATGAGGGTGAAGAATGGAAGGGGTGGAGGATGGAGGAAGGAGAAACACCCTACACCCCCTCAACAATGAAGGTCTTCAGGGAGTCTGGGCAATATGTGAACTTGGCGACAGAGTGGTATATTCAAAGATAGCACTGATGTTGCTTTGGGTGGAAGAGTTCCATTGGGTTATAATGGCAGGTTTGTTTCCCCACAATCTCAACAAAGTGTGAGGGCACCAGGAGGATTTTTCCAAACAGGGATTTGCATGAGAACATTTGTAATTCTCAAAAAACATTCAGCATATCACTGCCCGCTCTGAGGGCTGCGGTCTACACGCAACTGTAGCACCCTTCACACACCCAGCCTCTCACACCATGCCACCCAGTTTAGCTCACTGGCAGTGGAATATTACCGGGAAGAGGGTGGTAGCACCGGAGAAAACATAAACAAACAACTAAACAGAGATGGGATGGTCTGTAGTGACACACTGGAGTGGGCCAACAGGGTGGAGATGAAGAGCAGCCTGGGAGACAAACAAACTTGAGCTAAATCGGTAACAGTAGGACTGCTGTAGCTTTCCTCTGCATAGCACAAGAGATACGTTTTCAAACCAGCGAGACTTTACAGACGAACCTATAATGAAACCTGGCAACAATGGAATTCTTGCAAGACACTTTTTTAACAACAGCTGGCATTACTTGAGAGAGAGACATAATAAATTGTGGACAGCGTGATTCAAGCAGACACTGCCTCTGTGGCAGGAAATAGATAGAGACAGAGCTCTCTCACTGCCCTCGAGGCCCACAATTGATCACTTCCTGTGGCACGACTGACCACTGACACTCTGTCAGCATCCTGGCAGCCCAATTGGATCCATACGCTGCTAACGTGGCCCCTAGATCACAGGTCAAACAGGCACACACAACTTGCATGAACACACAGACACACTTCATCGCTTTTGCCTCCTTATCGTCTGACATCCACAAGAATAGTCCTCAACAGTTTCTCACAGCGGGCTGTATCAAACGTTTGCAGCCAGAGTAAAGTGACATAAAAAGGCTCAAGGAATCGATTGGGCAATACTGGAGGAGTAATTGAAGCAGATTGCGACCCCTGTCATGACTGGTCTCAATGAGTGTGATGTGTAAGTAGCAAGAGGATGGTGAGAGGAGAGCGAGGATGTGAAGTGAACCTGAGATGAAGAAGAAAGTTCCTGTAGTAATGGTTTTACTGTCTGTGATACACAGCGTGCTCATCTCCAAAACAGGGTGCCTTTAGAGTCATAGCTGCAGCACAGAAAGGAGAGAGTGAGAAAGAGAGATTTAATAAATATGCAGGGAGGTGTGACAGTATGCACCCATGTTCTCTGTATTCGGATTTATCTCTGTACATGCGTGTATGTTATTGTGAGACAGGCAGACGGAAAGACAAGAGGAGGTCACAGAGTTTCAGATGAGGACGAAAGCTATCGTGTTGCTGCAGCACCCACACCTCCTCCTTTCTGTTATCTCAGCCCTTCTCTCTCATCCCACCTTCAGCTGGGCCCGCCAGTTGTACCAGGCACTCCGGCTCCTGCGGATAAGGAGGGAAAGAGGGAGACAGGAAGGACACCTGAGGGGAATCGATGCCTGAGATATCCGGGCTTTACTTACAGAGAGAGGAGAAGGGAGGAGAGGAGGGAGAGAGAGGGTTCAGGGAAAGGAAAATCAATTTGTCACTGTATTTAGTTGTTTTGATCTCTGATATGATAGATTACTTATTTAGTTGTTTGTTTTAGTCGAATAGCAAGTCCTATTGACATGAAGTCACCCAGTCATGTGGTCAACGCTGCAAGCATACTGAGCATATCTCATTTAGTGTTATTCAACCTACGGCCTAAATAAATGACATCACTACATTTCGTAGAGGTGGACATCACAAGACAGAGACAGAAAACTTCAATCTTCTTCTTAGAAAAAAGAAAAGAAAAAACGGAAGCTTTGCATATTTTCACTTCCTTCTTGAGGAAAGGTCCTAGAGCCCAAGCCAAATAAACACCAGATGATTTATTGTTTTATGTCTAAAAAGGTTTACCTTAAGACTAATAAAAACTATTCTGCGGTCTTTTGCATTTAACAGATTGATGTTATTATGATTTGTACAAAATATCTACTATGTAGTTATTTGATATAATCTGAATGTTCAGAAGACCTTAAAGTTTTATGAAATAGAACATGGTTGAAAACCTTTTCCCTCCAAAACAGCAATATGAATAGACAATAAATAAAACATTGTAACATTTCCCCTGATTCTTAAATGTCGATACACACTGCAGTCCTCTTTAGAGTGGCACCACTCTGTGTGGCTGTCAACGCTACCTTGCCACCTACAGGGCTACGGTTCCTCCCGAACCCCTGCCCTCCCTGCAGCGGCAGTATGATAGTAGGCACAAGGCCTGGCTCTCTCTCTGGGCGGCCACTTTGGGCTGCCACCCCCAGGCCCAGAAACACTTCCCCAGAGCAGGGACAGAAGGGCCAGGCCTCCCTGGCGTTGACTGGCTGCCCGGAGCTCTGGACAGTGGGCAGCAGTGTGGAGCCCTGGCTCCAAGCCCCCTGACCACTCAGACCCTCTCCCAGCCTCGGGCACATGAAAGAGCCCCCTGTGCCATAAACTCATGGGCTGCTCACAGAGAGCAGACTCTCTTGCCACAGCTAGATCACACACACACACACACACACACACACACACACACACACACACACACACACACCTACAGATGCATGCACAGGTATTTTTGTGCACACACTGGTATAGATTTTTGACATTCAGATTATACAGTCAAACACATACTTAGATGGTGTATTTTGGTGTCAGGTTTATGCAGCGCAGACCAATGCATGCTTGTAAACATGTACACATCTAAAATGTGTCTATCTCTCTGGAGTCGGCCTTGTGGATCGACTAATTTGCTGCAATTGGCTCTAATTAGTGTTACCTCTCCAGCCAGTACACTCAGTGGGCTTAATTTAGGATGACTTGTTTGTACAAATATGTGTGTGTGTGTGTGTGTGTTTGTGTGTGTGTGTGTGTGTGGGGGGGGGGGGGGGGACATGCGGTTTTCAAGGGGGAACGGACCCAGGGCCAAAGGTTAAACATGGATCAGGTCATCAGTGACAGGAAGTAAAACAGCAGGATCTCCCAGCTCCCACAAACAGCAGTCACACTAACACACACTTGGCTGGAAGAGATGGTAAAATGTTTTTTTATGTCGTCCTGCATATGCCGCCTCTATTCCCTCACCATGTTAACTGCAGCTGGCTGAAATAAGTTCTCTTTTTATTTCTGCGACAAAGCATTCTTTCCTCCAATCAACAGCACTGGGGTGAGAAAATGTGCACATGAAATTAACAGCAGGAAAATAATGAGGCCCACAGGGTAGCTCCTCACCCCTGCACCCCTCCTCTAATTCCCTGTTTCCCACCTTCTACCATCTCCTTCTTTTACCCCAGCGGGTGGCACTCCTCTCTGTCATATGTTCAGCGCTTCGAGGCCTCACCTGAAAAGGGCTCACTAAGCTCTGCACCTTCTCTCCGCGGTATTGTCGTATTCTTATGCCTTCTCAACTTATGTCTCGTTTTGGTTCTCGCTCGCATGTTCTTCACATGGCTCTCCCAACCCACCTCTCTAATTTTCATTCTGTCTTGATAGTTGGTCTAGCTTTCTCTCTGTTCTTTCCTTTGCCTGCTGTTAGTATAGTATATTGTGCTCATTGTGTTATGTTATCATTGTGAAAGTAAAAGTCAGTTTATTTATTAAGTTGTATATTGGCTATAAAAAATGAAATATTCCTAAATCATAAATATGTGTAAAAATCTGATTATAAAAATACATTTGTCGCACATACCGACTGTAGACTGGCCATTCATATATTGCTTTTTTTTTTTTAAATGACTTGCTCATATACATCTTCCTGTTTTACTACTAGAAGCTAATTCTGAGCTGTGCTTATCATAAGAACACTTTGTGAAAACCTGCCGCAGAAATCACGAAAACAATTAGATGTGCGGGGACATCATTTGCCTTAAGTATACAGTGTCAGAAGTTTATCCACCTCAAATGAATGACAAAGAAAGTTATTTATGTCATTCCGGCCCCTAACTTGGGCCTTTTTGTCAGTGGGCATATCCTTTTCCAGCTGTGGCTTTTCAGCATAAACAGGAGCATACAGAGAAGTGGCCTAGCCAGCCATTACAGTGCTGTCCTGAAATGTAATTACAAGTTTTGGTAAGAACAATTTAAACTGGCATGTATTTTAAGACACCTATAACTAAAATCAGCATAATTAAGACACCACTCAATCAGTTCCACAGGTCAGCTTTTAACCAACTCAAAGTGCATGGACACTTTCGATTCAGACACTGAAAAAAGAAATGTTTGGAGTTCTGCTGCCTCTTGTTCCTACTGTGTAATGAGGACGCACTTTAGAAGAGCAGAGCATATATTAGAGGTGGGACAAAGCCTCTTTTGTCGTAATGCCCCTTTTAACAGCTTCTTTGGCTGTGAAGCAGAGTTCAGGACCAGGTCTTGGGCTCCTCTTATTCCTTTTGCGTAAGCCCGTGTCTTCCTGCTTGGCCCCTGACAATGGGATAAGTGTTTGTCTCAAGACAAATCGTGCTGCTCCATAGCTGACTGAAATCCATGTGTGTGTGTGTGTGTGTGTGCTTGCGTGTGTGTGTCCCCGCACATCCATGTTTGGTTTGCTAACCAGCAGTTTTTGGTGCCTTTCTCTCCACTCCTCCTCTTCCTCCACCTCCTCCTCCCCCAGGGAAGCAGGCAGGAGGTGGGAAGCAGAAGCGAAGCCATTGTGAAGGGGAAGCCACTGGCCTCTTCCTGTTATGAGAGGAAATGCATACAAATGTGCTTCCTGTGCGTCCGCCCCCTCTCTTCTCCCTCCTCCTCCCTCCCCTCTTTCTCTCTCCCCTCTCACCCATGTGGCATAGAAACAGCCACTATCCCTCCTTTCTTTCCGTCCCTCTGTTTATCCTGGGCGTTTTTTCTCCTTTTATTCCAGAGGAAATGTGACAAGTCAATTGTGTAGAGCAGAACAGATTATTTTATTTTCATAATTTATTATTTATTGGTTATTTTCCTAGCGGTACCATACTTTTATTTACATGGAAACAAACATGTAGAATGAAGAAAAAACGAAGAAAGAAAAGCTAAATGATTTTGGTTTGAACGAAAATGTACAATAGCGAGGGATGTGCTCTGAAAGGAGATATGATGATAACACTTTTAGGTGTTTACAGGGGGGGTGTCTGACTGCATTTGTGTGTGCATGTGTCTAAATCTCTCTTGGGATGGGTTGGCGGAGGAGGATAGGGGTGAACGAATAAGGGTTGTGTGTCACTATGAGTCTACAGTGTATGTTCACGATGCTTATGCCTACGGGTTGACAGAGTGCTCATTATGTGCCAAATGTAATTGAGACTCATGTAGCATGTATAAAGAGGTATTCGTGTATATACTAAGTAGATATGATGGGGCGGAGGGGGTGTTTTTGTCTCTTTCGAAAAGGATCCAAAATTTTGGAGGAATATTTTTACTATCTCTTACACAATGTTTTCCATAAAAGGTTTAGCTGTTGATGTGAAGTGTCCCATTATGTCATTATTTAGTCTTTACCACAACACATTTTTAAAATTGTCTACAAAATATTCCTGTGTGCGTGTGAAGATAGGGTTCATACTCTGGTTACCAATTTACTGTGAAAAGACACAGTTGGGTTCACACTCACACACTCACACTGGGCCCTTTTACCAGAATGTAAAGTTCCAAATGTGCTGCAACGTCATGCTCTCCGTTATTAACACAGTGGTGTGTCTAGCAGCACCCACTGACCAAGACACAAAGATTACACCCACTCTGACATAGGGGAGGTTTACAATTTCTTTGGTTTAACAACAAGTCCAATGTAATCCAAAGGCTAAACCCCAAGCATCAGAATTATGGCGCTTCAAAAAATTCACAGATGAATTCGATATAAGATTATACACAGTGATAAATAGAAATAAGTTCCCTTACTTACATTACTTAGAAAATACTGTCACATGGTAAAACTTGTATTGGTCTTCCATTTAATGCGCTGCTTACAAAATAAGTTAATTATCATAACATTTTACCATCAGGCATCCAGTGTCTTTAACTGTCACATGTATGTACATGTTTGTAGATCCACTGAGCCATTCATAGCATGTGTTTGACCCACTCAGAGTGCAGAGCAGTCGCTCGTCGAATAAAGGTCCAGCGCACTTACAGCTGCTGTGTGGGAGACGTTTTGACCTTGCACAGGACAGGCCGGTGGTGACAGCACCAGCTTGAATGTTGATGGGCTGAAAGGGTCACATGACAACATCATGTGAGGCCATGAAGTCACGACAGAGTTACCTCAAGCTGTAAAATTGAATACTAAAACGTAAAGATCACATAGCTTAGGTACAGCACAAATAAGTACTTTTCACGTGATGTTTTGCATCAGTATTTACCATCAAGAAACTCTCTTAAAACCTGCGTAGTTCTTCAAGCAAGCTTGCACTGTATATGGATGCCTGTGTATGTATGGGTGTATGTGCATAGCGTTAGTAATATATGTGATTTGGAAGGTAGCAGGTTGTACGTGTCAGATTGAGATGTGGGGGTGCGGTGTGATATTTATGTAGGTGTTATTGTTTGGTCAGTCAAGGCTTTTCATAATCACGCTCATTCTCTTCCTGCGGTGTTGTTAAAGTCGGTCGATATGAGAAGTAGAATGAATAAGAACGCACGCACAGTTCCTCGTTTACAATGCGATGCTCGACATAACTTTGATTGGATTCTGCTTTCAATTTTTTTACATGTTGAAATGAGAAGCAGCGTATGAGTGTCATCCAGGTACAACTTCAAACAAATACTGCTGTGTTTGCTGGGGGGGGCATGTGGACCTCCCCTTTGAGACTAGCAGCTCTGGACCTCTGGGACTCACACCCAGCCCACTGCGTGCACCACGTGCCGCCTTTTGAAACATTAATGGCCCCAGCAGAGTGACTGAGTGAGTGAGTGGGTGATAACGGAGCTGGGCCGGCAGCTAGCTGTGTCCTGCGTTTGCCCCGATGCCCCTTGCATCAAAATACCAGGGGAAGACAACACTCTACATGTCCTGTTCCTGAATAGTCTGCTTTGACCTTATGTCCTACCGTCCTGTCATCTTATTCACTCGCTCGTATACGATTTGCACTGTAGCTCTGCGGTTGTAAGGCTGGCAGACCCCTGTAGGATGCGCATGTTTCAATTTTGGACCGTACAGCCCAGAGTGGGTTGGAAATAACAATTAATTTTATTGTCACAAGATGCCTTTTGATCTTACGGCGTTGAGAATGTGACTTGTTTTTTTCATTTTTCAGTATGACTGCGTAAATGTCAGCATGGTATTTAGAGCCCAGGGGAACGTTCTCCGCCGATGTCGTCGGTGAATCAGATGCGTGTTTGTGCTGCGGTACAGAACCTGACATTGCACACGCCGCTGTGTAATGAGTTAGAATGCCGTCCGTTTCTCTGGTTTCAGCCTCTGCTGTCTGACACATAGCTCGCCGTGGCATGATGACATCACTGGAAAACTTTATCTGGTCCAGGATACGGCAGTTCATGCAAGGTTTTACCTACTCGCGGTCGAGAGGGAGAAAGACAGGGTGGAGGTGAGGGATAGCTTGGTATTCAGTTTCCCTGGTGCATCCTGGGATATATCATTTCAGGAAATCCAAAACTATCTATCAATAGCCATTCAACCCTATCTCCTCTTTCAGACCTCAGAGTAGTAAATAGAAAATCTGAAGGGCAAGACATGATAGATTTATGCCGCAAGTCATGCATTACCCTGATTTACCACACACGGAGATCTCTTCTTTAAAGCCTTTCTTTGCAAAGATTTTCATAGTCTACGGTTATCGCCTTTATATCTACTTTACTGAGTGTTGGGAGGTTTTCATTCTGTGTTTTTTGGCCGACTTGAGTGTCAGAAGAGAATAGACAAACATGCAGTTAATCAACAAACCGAGATCATTAGCCACCAGCTGGGCACAGCTTTGGCAGTATTTCCTCTGGAAGAAGCTTTGTCAATACAGATCTTCAATGTAAATAATACACACAGTCACAGAAGGAAATGAAATGAAAGAAAGTGCAATGCAAAAACGCAGTGTTGCTCGGACAAGGAAGCTGGCAGTGGCACATTTTCTTGTTTTACCATACAGGCCAAAGAGCTTGCACACATGGCTTGGAAAGGAAACCAGGTGCAGCTCACTTTCACTGCTCTAGTTTTCATCCAAACAATAGAGGAATAGAGGCTGTTCTATTTTGACAATGTGGGCACTTGTATGCGTGTGTTATTTAAGTTACCAATCTTGGGCCCCGCACACATACACATACACATGCATGCACTCACACGCCAGAGAGAGAGAGAGAGAGAGAGAGAGAGAGAAAAGGCCCCATTAGAGAAGATAAATGTTGTGGTTTAAGTTGAGTGTATTGTCACTATTTGAGCTCTCACAAATAGTTTCAAGCGCAGTCAGGGAACCCATCCGTTATTTATATCAATGGTTTGTTATTCACTATGAGAGGCGGTTAATAGGGCAAAAAAAACCAACTGAACAATGTGTGTTAATGTCACTGAGAAAATAAATAGTATGCCTCAGCTATTTCTTTTAGATGAAAATAGTTATAGGTTTCTGTATTTATTTGTGTCAAAGCGGGAATGAGAGAGCGAGCACATTCGGGCCATGAAAAAGAGACTATTTAACGTGACATATGTTGTATGATGAACCTCTGTGCGCTTTGATGTACAAGCAATAACCGTTATCTGTCTGAGACTGAGTATTTTCGGTTCCCTAAATACAAACCCAGCTTCTTTTTTTTTTTCCTGGTATAGTCAATGGACTGTTACAGTCAGGGAGCATTGAACCATCAGCAGACTCCACTTTCCTTTAATTCAGTTTCCCTGAGAATTACTCATTTTAAAGAGTAAAAGTTACATCAGATTTCTATTTATTCTCTCATTAGAGCGAATATTGAGAGAATGGGGGACTTTTTTTCTATAATTAAATTATGACTACATGTCAGACATGTATGATTGATTGGATTATAGGTGAATCACATTCAGTTCAGGGACACTAGATGTGTGAATATAAATCTTCAATGCCTCACGGTGAATATGTATATTTTCTTTATCTCCTTCTTTTACCCAGGTGACATTTACAAAGAGAAAGTTTGGCCTGATGAAGAAGGCGTATGAGCTGAGCGTGCTGTGTGACTGTGAGATCGCCCTGATCATCTTCAATAGCACCAACAAGCTGTTCCAGTATGCCAGCACAGACATGGACAAGGTCCTGCTTAAATACACCGAGTACAACGAGCCCCATGAGAGCAGGACCAACTCCGACATTGTGGAGGTAAGAAGACGCGCTCACACATGCACAGGAGCACATGCACACTCATGCACACTCATGCAAACACACAGAAACGCACAAGCAGACAGATGGTTACAGCATTTGTGACTCATTTAGCAACCCTTACTTCTCTCTTTTGTTCTTCACACCTAACATAGTGTAAAAAATAATTGCTCCCATAGTTTGTCGGTCTTCCACAAGGGTCCAGTCCCAATATAAATTTTAAAAAGCTATTTTAACACCTACATTATATTGTTAATTTCAAGAGAATATGTTTATTTAAATTGCCTCCTTGTATTGTGTGTACTTTGTAACAAAAACGTGTTAGCCTATCATTGATCTGGACCTTTCAGACAGTCCCCTGTGGTGTGCAATCACCAGCCCCTGCCCTTGGTGTCTTGTCACCATTGATGTGCCTCTTAGACGAGGATGTTGATCTGACTTGCTTAGGACACATGCCGCTTGTATGGCTCAAGGCGATGTTAAACAGCACTGTCAGGCCAGCCAGTAGGCAGGTGGATAAAGCAGGAAATGACGCTGGCACCCTCCAGGATTCTTAAGCTCCCAACGTGAACCTGTCATGCAACATTCACACTGTAGCTCGGCGGGCCACACACACACACACACTTGCATGCATTCATGCAGGGTTTATCCCCTTCTCTTGTGCACACACATTTACACTCACACCATGTTTGCTGATTAAACTGTCCCACAAAGAATAAATAATATTGTTCAACAATATGAAAATATCACATAATTCACATAATCCATGCTTGCTACATGAATTCTTTAAATAGGAGTTTGTTTTTACAGTAGGCTTTATTTATATGGTGATAAATAACAAATACCGATAATATATCCAACATTCTACATTTCTACAATTCTGTCAGTTTAGAGGTCATAGAAAACCTCAACTGTGTCCTGATGTGTTTACTTCTTTTTTTTGTGCATGCATGCTCAATTAGTAATGAAATAGGCACCTGATGGTAACACAATGTTAATTTGTTAGGGTGTCGTGGTCACGACAGTCTGCCATTCTAAAAAATAAATACCGAAAGAAAAGTGGGTACCCAGTGAGACATAATGAACGTATACTCTGAGCACACTATGGAGCTGGCTGTCCAGTCTAACACAGGATCAAACAGCATGGGACATGTTTTTATCTTCATTCATGTGGGTGTTGCTGTGCTTGTCGCCCGCCCACGGGTGGACAGGCCCACCGGCAACAGTCCTGCTATTCCAGATGGCACTCTGCACCTGACTATAAACCTTTTGAATTCACACATTCATATCAGATGTCTTTTGCTTTGGAAAATATTTTGTCTTACATTATTCCCATTCTATATATATAATTACATATTCCTTCTTAGCATATTTGGAGGTTAAAAGAACAGCATAAATGTGTTGCTTTTGTTCCATCGCCGTGTACATTTGGTGCAGTCAAATATGTAGTGTGTTAATGTAACCCATACATCAAGGGATACAGCACTCAACATACGACTAACCTTAATGACGAAAACAAAGAGAATGGACTGGGTGCATTATCATGGACAGTACTTAGAACACAAATAAATCCACGAGAGACAGCATAACAGCTTATTCTTTTTTGCAATGCAGGATGTGCTCTTATTCCCTTCCTGTCATTCATATTATTGAGCTTTTTTTTTAATTGTTAATGTGGATGAGGCTACATCTTTTATAAGCTTAGATTCCTTTATAAACTATGAAATCAGTTTTATCTTAGTTATAATATGATGTGTTATTCTAAAACATTAAATAATCAGTAACGCTGTCTACATCTACGCTGTGTAATCAAAGCTTTGCATCTTATTAGCAATACATATGAATTGCCACAGTTTGTGCAAAATGAATCGTATCCTAGTATATCAGAAGGGATACAAAATGATTCTCTGTGCATTATATCATTTACATTAACCTATCTAGCATCCACTCTGCCTGAAAGGACTGATGTATTTTATGCAGCAAGACCTTCAGCCACTGTATAGTCAGTGCATTACCCTGCCCCAGCTGAACCCATGAAGAGAGTTGTCACATGTTTCAGCAAGTGCCTGTGACGAGAGCTCCCCGCTTTGAAGCTCTCTCTTTAACAGTGTCTCCATTAGAGAGCAGAGGATGGCTAACGTGTAAACAGCCGTGTCAGGGGAAGACGCTAAAGAGCCTAGTGGGGGCGAGTGCCGTGGAGCACTACCTACACTGTGATCCCTGGAGGACTCTGAGCAACTCACAGCGGCAGAAATCGATCTGAAGAGGCCTTCATCCTCAGCTGCGGCTTGCTAACGGGATTGGCCACGGGGCTGACACTAGCACGTTTAGCATGGGTGGGAGGAGGGTGTGCGCAGAGGGAGGGTGAGCGAGGGGAACGGTGGGTTGGATCTCTCCCGCCGAGCCTTATGTGCCGCTGCTAGGCTACGTCACAGGTGGATAATGGTGGGTGGGCTTTTGAGTTTGGGGGGGGGGGGGTAGACAGGAGCGAAGCGGACTTCCTGTTGAGATGGCAGGATGATGAGGAGGAGGTCAAGAACATGAGGGGGGGGCTGGATTTAGAGGTGTATATGAAATCTAGGTCCCCCCCATAGAGGAAAAAAACTCAATGACATGATATATAGCATATTTAATTTCAAAATTTGTAGGAAGCTCTTGTCTTTAGAAGTATACAAACTGCATGCATCTCTCTCCCTCTGTTGCTGCTGTGCCTGAAGGTGTAGTGGGAGGAGAGGCAGAGGTAGGGGAGCGGAGCTCAGAGTGTGGGCGGATGGCATAGAGGCCTGCTACATTAGCAATAAAGCTCTATGTAATTAGCATGTCTTTGGTTGATAATTAGCGTTGTTCAGAGAGTGGCACTGAGAGCGGTGCACAGACTCTCTAGCTACAGCATGTTTACAAGAGGCCGGAGGGCTTTTTTCTATCCCTCCCTCGCTCACTCTTTTTCTTCTCTTTCATCGAACATACATAATCTCTAAAATGTTTCTTTGTATTAGGCTGAATCTATGGATGGGTCAATGGGTGTATGTAAGACACCGAAATAGGAGGTTGAAAAAAGAGGGATAGAGAGAGAGAGAGAGGAGTGGTAAAGAAGATCTTGATGACTCACTTGAAAACAGTCTCAGCTGGGAATGACACTTCCACAAATATCTGTGAAAGCAAAAGAACCAAGAAACTAAAGCTAACCCTCTTTGAAGCACAAGTGGTAAAACAAAAGAAGCATTGCTAATCCAAATGGCTACAAGTATTATCACATTTACAATTTATGACCCCTAGAAACCGATAATAATTACATAAAACAGTGGAAATCTGAAACAAACTGAGGACATGTTTTTTTTAAATGCGTAATTTCATTGCAAGCCACACATGTCATGCAGGATACAGTGGTATCTAAACTCGCAGAGTCTCCCCCTCAGAGACTATAATAAAACATGCACTACACGCTGTTATCAACTGTTACATAAACAAGTGGGGAGGTCCTCTTAATTAATGCTAATTGTTCAAAGAGACATGCAAGCTCATCAAGGCTCTCGTAGCTTGATGAAAGCAAACACAGAGGCGGATCCTCCCGTCATTGGATGTCCGAGCAGGGTCCAAAATGTGTCATCTTGGCCGGTCTACAGTACACTCTGAGTCTGGCTCCAGATAAAACAGTCAAACACGCAGATAGATTTCCCATACTCGTTGTCTGCCCGGCTGGTTTCCTGGACATGAGAACGCCATTAGAGGAGAAATGGGAAGCCGTGTTGGGAAATGACAAGAGAAAAGATCCATCCCTTTCTTTTTCCTTTTTTTATATACCTGCTTAAGAACAATCACTTTCGTCTCTTATTGGTGATTTATTATGCCGGTACGGGGGTGGTTTATTGCGTTAGCAAATGAAAGAGTCCTTTCTTTCCCCTCCCGATGATTGCAGATCAAGCCCAAACCTAAGCAGCGCTGGCTGGCTCTTGCTGTGATTGAACGGCCCCAAATCCAACTACACACTTGGGCTGGGCCAAATCCCTGTTCCACAATGTGTTTGTTTACCCCTCTGTTGAAACAAAGAACACAGGTTTGCGAAACAACTAAAGCGTTCGTGAGGGAACTATGCCCCCTGAATGTCTGGATATACCTGAGGGCTCAAATGCTTTCATATTTGCGTGTATTTGCATATACAATATAAGATATTGTGCTTACATGCACACGCACAAAGTTGAATTGGCCTGTGTACGCGTGTGCTCGCAATGACTGCACTGCATGGGTGTATGCATGTGTACATACACGGTGACAATTGGCTCGAACCCTGCAGAGCTGTTGGCATTGTGATGACCTCAGCCAGCACAGCACACTCTGATGCCATTGGCTCAAGTATCACATGGAATGGCACATGCCTCTTGGTGCTGAGCTGACCTGCCTACCTGCCAGAGGAAAGGCCGTTGGCCAATCCCATTTCCAGCAGATTAACCTAATCTGAAAGTTCAGCTCACCCTGTAATCTTAAACAGCAGCAGCAGGGACCTGCCTCGCCACCTATGCTCAACTAATTTCTCTCCCTTCTTTTCTCCTGCTCTCTCCCCCTGTCCTCACTTAGGAGGAACTATTAAATGAGAGGGGGAAGGGGAGGGACAGAGGGATGGATGAGTGCGAGAAGAGAAGGAGGGAGGGAAAGAGGGATGGAGGGAGGAAGGCTGGTAATTATTTCCAAAGGTCATTCTGTTAATGACTACCCGCTTGGCTAATGAGATTCAGCAAAGCTCCCTCACCATGTTTCACCCTGCGTATGTTTCACCCGTGTGCCGAGATGTGTGAGAAGCACAGGTGTGATTTCAGCCCAGTGACAGTCCACTGGAGGGAGGGAGGGAGGGAGGAAGAGGAAAGGAGGAGGGGGTGGGGTGTTGGCGTGGAAATGAAGAAACATAAAGAGAAGGTAAATCAAGCAGGTATGTCTGGAAGATGGCAAAAAGAAGACGAGTAATGTAGCATATCCGCACCAGTTCACTGCATGCCTTGCACAATGTTTCAATTAGCAATACAACATGATTTTCCACACACGTTAAACACTACAGAGACTAATTTGACGGATTTCACTGTCATTTACCTAAAAAAAATCCTGTCTTTATTTCAGATCAGCTTTCTCATAATATTCTCGCAAATCAACAGGACATGTGATCTCTCTGAAGTGCCAGTGTCCTCATGTTCTCATGCCTCGCTCTTGTGAAAATATTTTCCAGCATGTGTGCTATTCTATGTGCTTATTTGGTTTCTAAACAGCATGGAGAACATTAGCCCGAAGGAGTTTTCCGTGTTGATCAGCCCACTGAATGACTTCTTCTCATGGCTCTCAAACACTGTATAATTACTCTGGCTCGAATGCTTTCACTAATTTACCCTGCACGACTTTGACATGTGTCAGCATCCAAGAGAAATAAGGGAGTTATATCATATCTCCTGTCTTACAGTTGTCCACAGTAATTTTGTGTGGAGTCATTTTGAGGATTTAAGCATAGGGTACATGTGGTGCGACAAGGGGTGGAGGTAAGGGGCGGGGTTGTCTCCGAGATCACAGTGCCTCAGTGTTTACTAGTCACGGAGAGATCGGCAACATGGCTTGTTTTTCCTGGTGCGCTGAGGATTAAGGTCTGAAGCTTCTTTGACTAAGTAAATTAACCTTATGACATTGGAAAGCTAACGGTATCACAGTTTGTTAAAACAAAGACCCTGATGACAGTTTATGTACAACCCACCGCACATCTTTAAAAAAAAAAATGCTTAGTTAGTATCTGCCAGGGTTGAGAATCACAGGTTGAAGAAAGGGCGAAAGAAATTCTTGAACTATTAATAACTTCTCACACACCTCTACCGTCAGATCATACTTTATATTTACAGTGTTAATAATCTTGGTAAAGTTGGCTCTGGAAGTCTTTCCCAGAGTTACAAACAAGTTCTAAGGTTGGTGGAAAAAAATAAACAAGCTACCACATATTTTAAATATATGTGAAACACTTTTCGTTTTTTCAAAGTGTGGTGAATATCACAAACAGAGGCATGCCTTTGACCTCCTCCTCCTTACCCATTTAAACCCGTCTATGTCCTCTTTGGTTTGGACGTGACGCTTTCAGATGGACAATTGTTCATTCTAATGCATAGAAAAGGGTGGTGAGACAAAAAATACAAAGTAAAAAAAAAAAAAATCCATGTTTAGACTCTATTTCTTTCACACTTAAAACCTAGTTCGTTAAATGGTCAAAATAAAGCGCCACCCCCGAACAACCACAACCATCACTCTCTTATTTGATGTACTCTTTTTAAATGCCTCAAAAAGTGGTACTGGTCTAAAAATAGTGTGTGGTGAGGCTAAAAATAGTTGCCTAGCTGGCGGTCCTCGCTGGGAGAGGGTAGAAGAATAGGCATGGAATCACTCTCTCTCTCTTTCACTCCCCCCTCGTTGTGTTTGAAAAAGGGTGGGTGGGGGTTGTTTTTGAAACAGAGGAGTGAGTAAGCGAAGTGTCTGAGTATTCATTCAGCCTCCGTCTCTCTTTCTGAGGACCGACCATGAAGAGTTGCCCTCGGCGACCACATGCATAAGGCCATTGATCTGAGACCCTGCTGTGCCTATAAACATTTAATCCCTCGGATAAAGAAGTCTATTATTCAATTCACTTGTTTTTCTACCCCCACAGTTTACCAAACAGAGGCTTCCTGTTTGGTTGTTTTTAAAAAACTTTATTTATTACAGAGAAAATACATTCTTGGAAAGTTACATTATCTGTGTCAATAGAATAAAGTGCATTTTAATCAGCCGGTCTGCCTGTGATACCAGTAACAAAACCCTGAGAGGGAGTCAACCTCACACAATCAAGTCAGTCTCCTCACGCAGCTGAACATTGCCTGTCATACGTTTTAGGCTGGCACACTACAACACATCTGTCCGCGGCGCCAGCCTCAGACATAAAGCGAGCAAGTTTACCGAGTTCCTATTTTATAGACTATATGCCTCTTCCACTTCTTAAGAGTGGCTAAAAGCAAAGATGACAGATAATGCACATGATCTACAGGCTCAGCATTTTATTCCACATCAGACGCCCGCTGCGCAGAAAAGCAGAACCTCAGACGAGAAACTAAGTAGCACTTGGATCTCTGTCAGAGGTGTTTTTTAAGTTCAATATGCTGAAGCGGAAGTCTGAGGTACGCACACAACAACAAAAAGAGGTTTTAAAAATAGACTGTTTGAAATGTGCCAATATGTGGTCCCTGTGGTGTGGAGCGGTGAAAAAGGCAGGCCACTTCTGAGGCCACGCTGCCAAAAGGCAAGGCTTTTCCATTACACAGCCCAAAACAATTCACGCCAGCCATTAAGATGAAATGATGCCTTGTTCTTTGAAACTATTTGTGGAAAATTCGGAATAATGAAGATCTATTTTTATAGATGGCATTCCCTGCCCTGCCTAGAGCTCCCCCCCTGGCCTCAGCCCCTCCCCTGCCATGATTACTGCTTTGGACAGGGTGTGGAAACTCATGGTCACAGTATAGAGGTCAACCGACTGGTCATTGTTACTCAAGGCCTCCCTCAGGCTCGCTTTTCCTGCTGTGGCACTACACGATAAGAGACAGGGAGACAAAAGACGATAAGTGACGATCGGTGGGGGGGACAAAGAAGGAATAGAGTGTCGCTTGAGTTTTACCCAAACAGAGCTGGAATCATTCAGCTGAAGCTGTTAAACTCTAACTATCTAACGGTGATTTAAAGTATGTAATTGAAAGCTTTATTGACAATGTCACAGTCACATAGTGACGTGTGAATAACTGAAATAAAATGTTACAGTATGTTAAGCAAGTATGAGAGTGTTTTCCAGATTAGCCTTAGCGAATTGATTTTAACGTTGAATCAGAAATACATATAGACACATTCCCATTTCTCTCATTTGAATAGAGACAAATTATGCAACTGGAGCGTAGACGGGATGGAAGACGGGTAGTTTGAGGGTGCAGAGATAAGTGCCCTCTTTATCCAGTTTCACTGAGCTGGCATTGTGTCTCATAATGTCTATCTGGGTAATTATACAGTGTAGTGACTAGTGTGAATGACCACTTTGTTCCCAGGGCCGGGATGCTGCTGTAGCAAACAGTTTTGGATTCTGACATGTGCTTAGTGTTTGTCTATTCCATATGGGAAACACTGCACCATCTGGTATTGTGCTATCTACTGGCTAGCTAAGAACTGTCTGTCTGTAAGTGGGCTCTTAATGGTGATCTTAGCACATGCACCATCGCAATGCCACAGTTTGGAGAAATGTGAAGGAACCTTGTTGCCCACAGTACCCTTTCTGTCTTACTCACTTACTCTTAACACTCCTCTTAAATGTGTGCTCTACTTCTCACTCCCTTTTTTATGGTTAGTCAACCTAGTAATCCCTAGACAGCTAGTCATTACATACACAGTTAGCCAGCGTTATTACTGAACACACGACCACTTTGCCAAGGTTGATGGATCCCAGGCGCCAGCCTTTGATTCCTGATTATAGTGTAGCAGGGCACCAGGAGTAAGGGGCTTCAAAGCCACCAAGTCACTGATGCATAGTTTTTCAAACGTCGCCTCAACCAGTGAATAGGGATGCACAGATGATGACTGACATGCTGTGATTTGGGGGTCCCATTCCTCAGATTGGTAACCTACAAAATCAACCGTCCCCCCCAACCCAAATGGTCGCTCACACACATACACACGCACACACACACACACCGTGTAGCCATCATCCATGGGCATGCCCCTCGACATGGTCCTGGCATGTTCAAACCACGCTTCATGAAGCTGTGGCCTTCTTGCCTTTGGTCTGCCATCTGCTTCCAATAAGCTAAGCCAGCCTGATCCCTCTGATGTTCCCTCCACTATGAAAAGCAGAGAGAAAGAAAGAGTGAGCGAGAGAGACAGAGAGAGTGAGGGCGAGAGACAAAAACGAGAGCAAGTGAGAATGAGCCAGACAGACAGAAAAAGAAATAGAAATATAAAGAATGAGAGCACATCTCAAACATACTATTACCCGATCTGTGCCGTCAGAAAGGCCACCCTGAGTGTGCTTATTGTGCAGTGGTGCTGGGGGCTCCTAATCCACTGCAGGTCCACTTCATGACCACCTCCATCTTGTTATTTGTGATGGGAAGGGACAACGTTTATCCCCACTGCCTCGCCCTTACGCTGAGCCACTTTGCTCTTTACCAATCTGCTCTGTCAAAATTGACTTTGCTCCCTGGTTTTCCAAACTTTGCCCCCACATTTTCCCCCTAAAACAGTCATGATCTAAATCGTGGGTTTGTAGGTTAGTGTGAAGACCAGTCAAAGGACACGTACTGTAGATTTATGTGTGGTTACGCCTACCGTAACCCATTCAGACATTTATACATTGTGTGGTTTTTAAAAGCCTATTTAAATATTGTTGCCCTAAACTTTAGATGACATTTTCTTGAAGATTATTTGGGAGCCCTTTTAATTTCCATTAATTAGTAATAATATAATAAGTAATTCAACTCAACCTACACCAATGCTCACATATTCTGAAAGCAGTCTGTATGAATTGCCAAATGTCATGTGTTCAAGGAGTGTCTCTGATAGTCAGAGTGACTCAATCTGTTCTCAACCGTTTTTAACATTGTGACAAACAGAGGCTGAGACCCTGCTAGGCAAAGCTGTTTATTCCCTGTACAATTTTACACTTTAACAGCACATCAAATATGATTATCCATAAGTGGCACAGTTAATAGTGCTTTCCTATTGTGCTCATCTGTCAGTAATTTGTTTTCCATCGCCTGCTGAAATATACTGCAAACCATAAATTGCTGCATTTATGGGGGAAAGGTCTTTGTGCTCTGGTGGTATACTATCTTCTTTTATAAGTCTTGGTTTTGCTTACAATAGTATGTGTATTCTGAAGACCATACAGTGCTGGCAAAGATATAAAAGGCCTATTATAACTGGCTGTTTTTGTAGAGGGTTTTTTTTTCGCTGAAGCTGTCAGCCATTGGGTTGAAGACATTGAGAAACATTCACTGGCCTGGCTGTCGCCAATAGCCATAAACACAATATTGAATGTGTCGTACCCTTTAGCCACTGCCAAGATAACTGCAGAGGGGAATGGTCAGCAATGAAGCTCTTTCCAAACACAACCCAGCAACTAGCCCAAGTCTATCAGAAATAAAGATGTACCCATCAAGCCAGCAATATTTTGACTCGGCTTCTGCTGAGACGTGGTAGTACTGCAGAAAATGAGGGGAAGAGGACAGAGGTAGGGAGACAGAGACAGACTGTGAAACAGACTGAGACAGAAAGATGGGGGCAGAAAGATGGATAGAGGGATAGAGAGGGTGAGCAGGGTGGCAGAATGCCGAGCAGACGGATCCTGGTATGGCAGGAGCTGTGGGCAGGCGTCAGCTGTCCCTCGTAGACCCCCTGGGGCCACCCTGAATTCACACCCAAATACCCTCCACAGTTTTTCTCAAGAGCTACATGAAGTTATTACCCACACCCTAAACTATGAAAGGAGTATAAGGCTGGACTTTTTCCTGCAATTAAAACATCAGAGAACTCAAATCTTTGACAGATGTACTAACACCAAACAATATACAATATGATTCAGTTCCCTTGTAGCTCAAACCTGCCTCTGATTATTTCAATCCAGCCCTGGCCGCCTTGCTCACTGTAGTCCTCCAGCCCATCTTAGCCCTGCCCAGTCTAGGCCAGCCTAGCTGAGGGGGCAGAGCTGAAGGGTACCGATGAGACGGGTGTCTAAATATGTAGGACGCCGCGTCTATGCTGTGCCTGCTTCACACAGGCCCTGTGACAAGTCGAGCCATGAGGGAGCATCATGAAGAAGGAGTTTAATTAGGAGCAAGCCTCCAAAGGGGCCACAGAGAAAGACACCAGAAGAGCCAAGCAAGCATACACAGCTTCGTCTCTCCTTTCTGTAATACTTTTTCTCCTTCCTCTTATTTTCTCACGTTTACTGTTCTCACTCTCTGTAGCATGCCCGGTGACTGTTCACATTGTAGTAGTTAGTAGCTTTGTAGCTTTTTTCTCTCTCTTACCCCCTTTCTCCATCAGTCTCTCTCTTTTGAACTGGTTTCTCACTTCACATTTTTCTGTTGTGTTAAACTGTACAGGAAATTTAGTTTGATTCGTCTTATTTTTAGTTCAAAATGAACTGACTGACCAAAGAATATATTCATTAATTAACAGTGAAAAATGTTACTTTTGTAATCGGAAGCAATACAATTGCCATAAACCTGAACAATGCTCCATAGAAATGCTCTGGCTTTTATGCCAGCAGTGATTTTGGAAGAATAAAATAATGATCATTTCTTTATGAAACAGAAAATCCCAGTTACTTGTGAAATTGAATAATTTGAATATGAGAATGATCATTTGGGGGAATGTTTTCTGCATAGAATCCTTCGTACAAGTGAACTGCACCAAAGTGTTTTTGCTTAATCCTCATCTTATTAGCATATCCCCCAAAGACTCTATTTTCATGCTAGCTCTTCATACCCATACTAACTTTTTTCAATATAGTTGTAGCAGCTCCTTTTCCAATGATCATTATTCTCTCCGTCATTTTGAATTGTACGTCTTCGATGTGTCTTATATAGTGATGATGTCACTGAATGAGAGACTCAGAGCCTTGTTTGGAGCAGCAGTCGATGACTCTGTGGCGCAGAGCCATGAAACACAACAAATTCAGGGCACAGATTAAGCAATGGGCTATTAGAGAAGGATATATAGGATGACGAGAGTAGGGCGGTGAGGGGGAAAGCGCAAGAGTGAGAGGCCCTTCTTTGGCTATATGTGCACTCCAACGGATCTGATTGGCTGTTGGGTTGTGTGTCAGCCTTTGGCAACAGGTGTGATGTCTTTAAGCAGGTGGGCATAACTGGGATGAGTGGCATACCGTCCTTGTACCGCACCCTCAATGTGCTGAGCCCCGATGGAAAGCTTAGCCGGGGCCACATGCTTCAAAGTCATATAACACTCATGCCTTGCACCCAATCAACACCCAACGCAACCACTGCCCAACCCCCTGTGAGACCAGCGCTCAGTTGCCCCATATGGGTGTCACCTTTACCCCAGCCCTCCCCCCCCCCCCCCCCCCCCCCAGCAATGCCCCACTGCTATTCTTCCAAGAAGTGGAAATGAATCTCTCATGCAATCACTGCTAGCGGCGGTAGGTGGTGGAAATCTGTGCAAGTAGGAAGAAAAGTTGTTTTTCCTTGCATGCATCCTCATGTGAACAGAAAAAGGCCACTGGTTCAGCTCTTGTCAGTTCGATATGATGCATCGCCGAGGCCAGAATGAAACTACACCAAAGAAATAGCAAAAGTTTTACATCTCACGCCTTTGCCAAAAAAGACAGCATGCTAAACCTTTGCAACCCCTTTGTTCTTTTGACTCATCCACCTCTGATGGAGCAAGAGTGCCTGATTCACTGTGGGTCTGTTAGAAGTCAGATATCCTGCACCGCCTTGGTTGATTTGTTTGGTGTGATTTCCTGAAGACTGTCAAAAGATGTGAGAGACGCTTTCAAATTCAGAATTCCAGATTTCCACTCTGGGGGCCAAGTGAGAATTCAGAGAGAGAAGAGGAGAGCCAGCAAATGTTGACACGCTTACAGTAGCTGCCTCGCCACGAGACGCCTCAGGAATCAAACAGTTATCGCACACACACAAAAGAAGCCCTCTAAGTTCACTAAAACCACACTCAAAACAGGCCTTTGTTGTGCTGACATGAGAGATGACTGGATTGTTATTTGTTTTCTAAGCAGGCAGATCGCTCCCTGTCACTTCGGCTGCTGGTTGTGATGGAGTAGCTAGCACTCGTATCTCTTCCGTGAGTGAGTACTGACGGAGACAAACAAATGAGAGGAAGAAGTTCACTGAGATTAACTTATCTTAGCATCTATCTTCCTCCTTGCTCCTGCTCAGTCTCTCTGTCTTTTTTTCTTGACGCTAACACCCACTCTCACACACCCACACATGCACACACATACACAGACTCATTCCCCTCTTTCCCCTCCCACACACAGACACACACACACTCACACCAGCAGACACATACACACACTACAACATATACAGAGAGAGAGAGAGAGACACACACACACTTGATCAGCATCAAATACAGGGTGTGCTAAAGTAAATTTAATTACGTCTGTCTGATATGGAGCTTCAGATGAAAGTAGGAGAGCGCAGTGTGAAGCGACGACTGCACAGACAGGAGCAGGCCCGTGATATTCCTCCTGTAGACTAATCTCCCTTTATTAAAGCCAGGAGGAGAGAGGGAAGCGGGGGGAGGAGGAGAGTGAACGCGGGCTGGAGAGGAGAGGAGGTGTGTGTGGGGGGGGGGCTTTGATGAGATCTCTAACTGTCATCTACTGTACTTTTCTTCTCTTGCGCTCTGTCTTTGTCTCTTCTTACGAGGCGAATGAACACAGCACCTATCGGTACATGCCTACTTGCTCAAACAAACATACCCTCGTGCTATCACACACGGTAATGTCCTCTGAAACTTATCCCTGTTGTTATGGTTGTCAACAATATCTAAAAAAGGACCGAGGCAGCGCTCTCCCTCTTACGCTCTCTTTGTCTGCGTCTCTCTTCCCCTCAGAGGGAGTGGTGAGCGAGTGGAGTGTGCGCTTTTCTGCCTGTCTGCTGTTTTCTGGCCAGTCTAATGGGGGCAGGTGGCCATCAGGTGGCCAAAACAGAAACTGCCACTTTTAATAGCACATAATACCACAGTCATGAACTCAAGTCCTTCAACTGCATTTTAATTCTATTTCATGAAACACTGATGATTATGGTTATAAAATGTATTTTACTTTTACGACTTTTCCTTTTCCTGTGTAATTACGAGGTTTCAAGGTCCATGATATGTCATTGGGTGAAGAGCTTGATCACTTGTTATGTTTCGCTATTGGATGCGATTAAATCCTTTGTGCCATTTTAATGTTTTGCTGCATGTTTTCTTGTTCACAAAGCAGTCAGTGTATCCTTGTGTCTCCCCCATGTTGATGGATGTTTGGCGGAGCCTACCAAAATCATTACTTTCTTTTGCGGAACAATTTGTCAGTAACAGACACAATTTTCTCAGAGAGAAAAAGTGCTTTGGAAACGTATTCATTTGAAATATATCAATACAGTAGTTATAGTTTTGTAATTGGTCTTTTGTCAGGATGGATTGTAAAGGGTACCTCTTCACATGTCATCACCATGTGTCCCTCCCAAGCTGTTCACTTGGGTCATGTTCCCGATCCCAAAGCCCTTCAACTATTTTGTGCAACTGCTGTGTTTGCAGACATTGAGAAAGAAGGGCCTAAACGGCTGTGACAGCCCAGACCCCGACGCAGACGACTCGGTCGGCCACAGTCCCGAGTCCGAGGACAAGTACAGGAAAATAAACGAGGACATTGATCTGATGATCAGCAGACAGAGACTGTGTGTAAGTACCTCTTAAACCCCGAACCTTCATCTCATCTTTCTTTCCTCTCTTTCCCTTTTTTTTCCCCCTTATGCTTTCTGTCGCTTTGTCCTCGTCTCCTCGTTTTTGTCATCTGTTCCTACCACCCACCTCTCCGTCCCTTCATTTGTGTCTTTCTCCGTCCGTCTCTGTGGTTGTGGGACCTGGCAGGCATTAAGCAAGAAGGAGAACAAAGGCGCCGAAAGCCCGGAGCTCGAGTCTGCTCTCATCCTCTCCCCACGCACTGAGGAGAAATACAAACAGATTAACGAGGAGTTTGATCACATGATTCAAACTCATAAGATACCTGTAAGTACTGGGTTGACGCTACGCCGCATCCTCAGCAGGCTAACAAAATGCTGACTTGCCAGTAACTCTTGAGCTAACCCAGCTAACCACCATTGTTTGCCACTAGACTAAATACACAAAGTGAGAGTGAGACAAGAGTGAATTGATATTGTATACTTACAGTAAAAAGAATTACAGTTCCTTTGATTTTGCTTGATTACAGTTGAGAAACGGTCCTCTAATTTGACACAACTGTAACCATAACTAGCAGGCACTTTTGCTATATAATTGCAGACTTTCTCTCATGACAAATTTGAACCTTACTGGGTTCCCTCCTTGAACCCGTTACCCATAATGCCTTGCCTGGCTCTCAGGGGAGGTGTGGTCTGCATGCGCTTTTCCTGCACCAAAACACAGCGCTCAGTCACCCGTAACAACAAGGACAGGCATTGTGGCAATGAAACAGCAGCAGACATTCAGAAACTCTTAAGCGTATCTCCGTACCTCACAAAACTCAATTATCTCTACTCCTTGCTGGAATAATTGAAGGCAAAGTCCTCAGTAGCCTAACAACATCTCTGTTAGACGTCAAAACATGTGAGCTGCTGAATTTGTATTATATTGTCTTCATTTTACAAAGAATCTAATCTATAGCCAGAAGCCAGAAACCACAAAATAAAGGCTGCTCTCTATGTAAACTGAGCCTGCCCTTCGTTCAGAAAGCACCATACTGGAATGATTAGTGCTGTAGCCTTACAGAGAAAGAGATAATTCCATGGTATATCATTCAGAGAAGAACAGTAGTGTCTAAGCCACGTGGAGCAGGGGGAGATGTGGTTAGAAGCAAGGCAGGGGTTGGTGAGCTGGGATGGCGTGGCGGTGTAGGGTGGGTTTGGGATCAGAGCTGGGTGGGGATGGGGGTGGAACAGCAGGGTGGTGGCGTTGGGGGGCGGGGGGCTCTGCAGACAACAAGTGGCAGTTCAACGTGTGGTCAGGGTGGCTGCCAAGCACTGGGCCTCTGGATTGCAGGGGACTGTGGGGAGAGGCGAGGAGGAAGATGAGTTAAAAACAGGAAGGATGGCACCAGTTAAAGGACAGCTTACAGACGGGGCCCTTACACCCAGCGAAGGGATGTGTGTTCACGCAAATGTGCACACATTGAGACAGCTCCCTCACTCTTAGAAAACACCGCATAGGGAAATCTTGAGGTATAAAAACTCCAACAAGGAATTCGAGATGGAAGAAATTACTGAAAGTCTTTAAAAAAAATATAACATAACCAGAGGCAGCCCCTCACTTAAAATAAAAGGAAGCTTCCACAGCTTTTGGCTAGCCCACCACTATGTGAAGTTGCAGTAAAAGCAAAACGTTTAGAGACCCGCAATGAAATAATATTTGGCCTGCAAAAAGAACAAGACAAAGCACCGCTAAGGCACATATTCCACTTCCAAGTAAGCCAGGCTGATGATCCCCTGATGCGCTCCCTCCATGGCTCTGAGACACATGGCAGTAATTTAGGGTCCTATTTTCTACTTCCTAAAGCTAACATGCAGGATGAACCACTTCCAGGGCACTCCCTAGGTTAAGCCCTTCTGCCAAGTGACACAATAAACATGACAAACTAGACGCCCGGGGCCGACAGGCTACCTCTTCTCATGTTCCTGATGAGACTGCTGACTGATCTGAGTCTACCCCTTAATAACACTTTGCATTAGCTCCATGTGACAGGCAAATAAATGATACCTAATTGCATTCAGTTCTCCAGTCTTGAAGCTACTATTGCAAGAAATATTGCAGACTTTTTTAGTGAGGTAAAGACAGACTGAATTATCTTTAGCCCTTTTAGAACAATGGGATGCCATTGGCTGTCCTCCCAGTAAATTCTTCCTATTTCTCTAATATAAAAAACCAGGAATGTATTTCAGGGGAAATAAATGTCCACAAAATAATATTTCCAGGTCGGCCGTTGGCCTTCACGATGACAAACGTCACAACGTATCAGCGACAAAATCTTAGGCCTTGGGCAGAAAGATACAGTAACCAATTCTGGTTCAAGTTTGAGCGACAACGTATTTCAAACCCATCATCTTGGCGGCAATTTGAGCAACTCTGGGAGGAGTTTTCTAGATGCTTACCCTTTAATTTCAGTGCTCCCCTCCACCATCCATACTGTCTCGTATTTTTAGTCTTTGTCTCGGAAGCTGTTCTCCGTACCGTTCATCTACGCATTGCTGTTCATTGTTAGTTGTCCTTTGGAGCTTGGCTGTTTTTTCTTTTGTTTGACTGTTTTTATTGCAGATAGTCAAGCAATTTTGAATTCCTTTGAGTTCCTGGAGTGTTTCTGAATTGTCACGTCTGTTTCTCTCATCCTGTGTCCATTCCTCTGCTCGAAGGCCTTGTTTTAGTTTCTTCACCCACTGCAATAATTACTCTCTTTAGTCTAATCAACCTTGTTCCTGTGTCTCTCTTTCTTTCTTTCTCTCTCTCAGCAGGCCGTGCCCCAGTCGAACTACGACATGTCTGTGTCCCTTCCCGTCAGCAACCAGAACAATCTCATTTACAGCCATCCCGGTGGTTCCCTAGGCAACCACAACCTGTTGCCATTGGCGCACCACAGCCTACAGAGAAACAGCATGTCTCCCGGAGTCACACACAGACCCCCCAGTGCAGGTAACACAAGAAGAGCCTCACATGCACTCCATACACCCATGTACACGCTGTTATCCAATCTCTCTCCCTTCTCAACTGTGTGTGTACCCTTCTGTGATGCTAATAGGCACACGCTTCGAATGCGTGATTTCTTTTATGACAGCTTCTTGTAATATTCCTAAATCTAAAAGCAGTGAATTCATTAAAATCTATATTCACATATTGCTCGCTCAGTATTTTTTTTTTGCATATTAAATCCCAGCCCACAGTCTCGTTGATTTAGGGTGAGGTTCCACACATGGGATGTCTATGTACAGGCTTTGAGTGGTGACATAAGCAAATCAGGCCTGTTGGTTTGTTATTGTTGTCCAAAGTCCTTTTTCTGTCCCTCTGGTCTGAACGCTGCTGCCCACACCCTCACCCTGTCATTACAACTGGATGCTAGAAGCGCTAGCACAAACTAAATATGAGTTTTGGCGCTCGCAGCATCCACACCAAACCGCACATGTTCTGGACCCTCCCACTCTTCCACCTCGCATGGCTTAAAAATAATAATGTGTCATTTTTCTTGGACGGGAGCTCGATGTATCCACTCGCAGTGTCCAGTTGCTCAGAGTGTTACCATTTGAGTGGGAAGCAGTATTACTTCTAGTATCAGTGCACATATGATGTACTGACACGTAAAAACACACACACACACAAAGTGGATTGTGATTAAATTGAGTTCTCTGAAAGGCCACCGAGGTAAGAGACAGGAGGCATCGTGGATGTTAGGTGGGCGTCTATCCTCTAATGGTTTTCTCTCTTTTGCTTTCCTCTCTCTTTCATCTTTCAGGTGGCCTCATGGGTGCTGACCTCACCACTGGCGCAGGCTCCAGTGCTGGTAAGAATGGCCTCCTCTTCTCGCACACAGTTGTCTGCTAACACACATACACCCACACACATTCACACACACACACACACATACATGGCACCCACTCACCCACTCTGCGCCATAAAATGCATGACTAATAGTAACCCAAACCCGAGTGGAGATTTGCCCATGATGTGTTGATGTTAGTGGTCGTGGAGTTCATCTGGGAATGTTTGCCCAGTGCTGGGGCTGTGACACATCCGGCCTGCGTTCAGCTATAAAACGGTAGAACAAGTGTGGGGAAACAGAAATAAAATCATACTAAATACAGAAGCGGCAAATTGACTGACGGGCAGCCAGAAAAGGTGCAGGACCTTTGAATGTACTCTTGAATTGTCTCTGTTTCTCTATAAGATGAGCCATATCTTTATTTCTACCACATCTTGGATTTGGATGATAATTCAAAATGTCAACACCACGAGCTCCCATTTGGAGCTCACACAAACCCATTACACAGTAACCGCTATCATATGTCTGCAACCAAATTAATTCAATGTTTGGAGTGGCTCACCATGCCATAATGATCCTGTGGAGAGTGGAGCAACCCATGTTTGAGGAACATATGTAAGGAATCTTATGTATTAGCTTCTGTGTCTCGATGGATTTGTCCCTGAGGACATGTCAGGCACAAGTTTATGCCAAAGAGACTCCCTTTTAAAGGGTTAAATTTTACAGCCTTGACGTACAGTGCAGAGTGTAAAAATGGAGAGTGGGGGGGTCAGAGGGGTACAGCTGGGCAGCCTTGTCTGGCCCCTAGGGCTCCATCACAAAGGGTCAATGCCTGGCTTCTCTGTCTGGTCACTCATCACACACACACACACACACACACAGACAACAGGGCCATTTGTTGTGGCGTGTGTTCCGGCGACGGCGTGCTGCAGAGCATGCTTCAAATGTAGCCTTTGTGTCACCGCGGCGAATGAACAGAGGCGCTCTGTGAGAGCTGTGCGTCGCTCAGCAGCAGCGAAAAACACGACGTGGAGAGAGAGTCATGTGGGAGCTAAAAGATTCCATTCAAAGCTCTCTTAAATCTCATCCAGGGGGGGGCAGAAAAAGAGTGTGTGTGTGTGGGGGGGGGGGGGGGGGGGGAAACCCCAGTGATGAATATCCACTGATGGTGGAAGCATGTGTGCAAAGGAGAAACAGTGGGGGAACACAGATGGAAGTGTTCTGTGAACTTGGTCAGCCGTTTTAATGATGTTCCTCTAAGTGACTCAGTGTGAGGTGGCCCAGCCGCTGTGGCACCACAAAGACCGTTTTAATGTTCCTCTTCTCCTCACAGTAAGTTTTGATTAGCTGATAGTACAAGTAGTTGTCTGGCCTGTGTATGAGTGTCTTAAGTGGCCTGGCCCAAGTGACATAGGAGGTGCCTTGCGTGTGTGTGTCTGTGGACATGTGGATGAGTGTGTGGTTCAGACATGCGCATAAACATAACACCTCTTTTGTGCCTCAGATGTCATAGTCTGTAAAGAGAGAAAATCACAGATTGTTACATGGAATTAGCATTGCCTTGGGTCCTCCTGTAGTTTGGAGGGAAGTTTTCCTTAATCCCGTAAGTATCTGCCATGTCCTCAATCTGTAAAATTACAATTCCACTGCTGATAATATACATTTGACCAAACTCATCTCAGTAAATTGTCTTTTATATATTTTGTCATTTCACAAAAGATTCCTTTATTTATTTTCCTTTTCCAGGCTAACAATGATGCAGGTAACAGTGGAAATAATAGATTTGACAGCATTTACAGTGACAATTCAGTCGGCTCATGTAGCTATGTATAGCTAATGGTTTCCACCTTCGTGAGAGTAGTCCTTTTGAACAGGCTGCACAAGTCATGACACAAACTGACATTTTCAAATATGTCATAGCCTTAGTTAGTATAGTTATCAAATGACTTTCAAATTTTCTGTATGCTGTTCATAATAATTACAAAGTTGCAATAAATTACAAAATCCTTCACTATTTTGAATTTTTAAGGAAACAACGGAAAGTCCATTTTTGTTGTTAGTTGCCAGCAACACTGTTGTGATTACTTTAAACTACTTGAACTACTTGAGTGTATTGTGTACTTCACTTCTCATGTAGAAAATACAAACTTAAGAGTTACTGTTCATGGCAGATCATGAAAATATTTCATGAAGATAGACTATGTTTCAATCATATCTGGAGATAATCCTTAAATTTAATTGACACACAGACTTTTTATTTATCCGGTACAAATATGCCGCGTGAAAGCCAGACATGGGGTGAAGTCTAAATCACACGAGGTCCCCAGGTAATTCATGTCCAGCGCAAATAGGGCATGTTACTAAAAGGCTGAGTCATCATGTCTCTTCAATGGAAATATTATGGGAAGTGTGCACGTGCATTCGCTCATTTATATACCGTATGTGTTCAATCTGTCAACTCCTTTGCTGGCTAGGAGAGAGCGCGAGCTGAAGAAGGAGACAGAACGCGAAGGAAGGAGAGAAAGAGAGCTGATGAAGGGAGCTCCGGACTAAGGCCCCAGCTTGTAAAAATCTCCCACCTCCATTTGTGCAATTATGTAGCTGTCATCTATGCTCCAATCAGCACTCTGCTCACCGAAGCACTGAGAGGAATTAACGAGAAACTCTAGTCACCTCTCACCTTCATCACGCACCAATTACTCCTGCAAATGAGTTGCATACAAGCTACATCTTGAAGACATCTCTGGTCAAAATCACACAGAAATACAAGCTACAGAGCAGACATACAAGAACTGACAACAAGTCGGGTTCAGTAGATCATACAACGTTTGTCTCGATCTTGGCAGCACCTCACACCAACTGTACAAGTTGTAAGCGTGAGTGTGACACCTTAGTTCAGTTGGAGAATTCAGGGTTGAATGCACATTTAGCCAAACCGCAACGGAAGAGTGTGTGTGTTTGGGGAATAGAACGGAGTGCGCCTGTTAGACCACAACAGGACATCAGAAATTTGTTCAGTAACAGTAAAATGTATGAGTTTAACCACACACCTCTCCTTTCTGTGTGTGTGTGTGTGTGTGTGTGTGTGTGTGTGTGTGTGTGAGACAGAGAGAGAGAGAGAGAGAGAACAAACACTCTAGGGGTGGCTTGTCAAACACATGTATCTGGAGGTGCAACAAGTTGTAACCATGACACCTAGAGTGACAGATTGCAATCCTTCAGCTTTGACCTCAGCTGTCCCCTTCACACCTCAGAAATAACAAAAAGCTGTTTATCGTGATCTCCGATCAGATGTTGTTCTCTACGTGTGAATTTTAAACTGCAGCAAAACAGACTCCTGGTTGAGCTGCGTTTAATTTTGGTACTTCCTGTAAACGGTTGACGCCAGCGAGTGCGTGCAGAGTAGCATTTGAAGAAGGGAGTTGAAATGAATTCTGGCTGCAGTGTCTTCAGCTGATATTATAGTTGAGCCAATGTGTCCGTATTGAATTCAACTGTCCTTAAAGCTACAGAATAGAATGATTTGAGTCACAGTTCTTGCTTCATTAGTTTAATTAGCCAATGATTTTACTTTCGAAGCGCTTAAGGACTGGCCTCTGCCACTCATGATCATACCCATCTAGCAGATAATTGATTGGACTGCAGCCATCTCCACAGGGCGGCAATACACAGATGTCTGATTAACTGTCACCAAGATGAAGTCCGTGTCATCTTGACCAAAGTGTGTATTAATGTCTCTCTAAAGCTCAGTCTCTTTTTTTAATTCATCTGTACAGAAACACTGATGTACTTCCTGCTGGGTTATTTACTAAAGTGTGTGTATGTGTGCTGTGTGTGTGCGTGTGTGTGTCTGTGTGTGTGTGTGCGTTTTGTGTGTGTGTGTGTGTGTGTGTGTGTGAGGTCTCATTCATCTATCTCCACATGCACCCACTCAATCTCACAAAGGGCCAGCCATGAGAATGAGAGAGCAGGAAAACTGAAGAGGCAGCTGCCTCTTCGCTAATGTGAAATTGACACTGGAACTAAGAGGGTCCAATACAAAACACACACGTGCATCCATATGCATGGCTCGTGCAAAGGAAGTCATACAGCATGTCTCGTAGAGTCTCAAGTCGTACTCTCAGTGTGACAGACAAATGTTACTTATGTGGAACATTGCACATGCAAAGTTGTGCAAAACATACAATAACACACAAAGTCTAGGTTGTTAACATCGACTCGTATGTGCTCACACATGCCAGCAGAGGCACAAACACATACACACTCCAGCAGTCACACACACACTGTTTTTCTCATTTTCTCTCACCGCTAGCGGTCGTTTACTCTTCAGATTGTTCAAATTGAGCTTTTGAGACTTTTCATTTCCAAACAACAAAAACCTCGCTCTCAAATTAAACAAAGATCAGCGAGGGAAATTGCCCAGGAAGACATCTGCGACTCATTTTCCCCTGGAGTATATGATTAGGAAATTCATTTATGTCTAACGTATAATTCCTGCCCGTCTTTCAAGTGGGAACGTCCACACAGTGCCCTGTGTTCTACCCCTTGGAAGAAGGAAGGAAAAGTAAGGGGAAAAACAGCCTGTGGGATTGGGTTAGAAACAAAGACTATGTTGCTTGCAAGAATGCTCCACTCTCAGTTTTTTTTTTATGATCTGCTGTGATTTCGCCCCACCGGTTTTTGAGCAGGAAATGGGTGCTGCACTCGGTCCTCCGTATTTAGGGGACTGATCCGGTGGAAACCCCAAGGCAGGGTCTTTGTCTGGAAGAACCACACATGTGTTTAGCTCTGATGGCCAAATGATGGGTCCCATCCCTCTGTGGTCTTGCTACCCGTAATTAGATGTTTTTACACGATTCACTGGCTGTTGCAGGACACATGTTGCCTTAATTGACAGTGACAGAGGTGGAGGGTGAGGTCCTCTCAAGTGGGTGCCTTCATTGTATGACTGCCAAGCAAACAGTGGTGATCATCAAAGCAAAAAACAGCACGCTTGTTTGACTATCTGCCTTGCCAGTGTGCACCACTTTCATAAAACATCATTTGCAACTCTGTTCAGAATGGTGAGCTAGTAAAATGTGTACCGCAGGAAGTAGAGATGAGACAGGAACAGTGAAAAGGCGCTCAAGGTGTAGTTCTTCATTAGGCTACACTGTCATCAACAGCAGGCTTTCCAAGATGCATTCAACTTCAGAAGCAGGTTTGATAATAACATATAGATTCAAGAATATTAAATGTTTCTCCCCCACCTCTCTTTGCTCTCTCAGGAAATGGATATGGGAACCATCGCAACTCACCAGGTCTGCTGGTTTCTCCAGGTGGCATGAACAAGAACATGCAGGCTAAGTCTCCCCCGCCCATGAATTTAGGCATGAACAACCGCAAACCTGACCTACGTGTGCTCATCCCCCCTGGCGTCAAGAACAACATGCCCTCCATCGTGAGTAATCTTTCCATCCCTCTTTCCATTTCCCCACTGTATGTCTTCCTATCTATTGGGGGGGGGGGGGGTCTTTCGGGTGTGTTTGCTATTGTTGATTTCCTTTCATGTCCCCTCTGCTGCTTTCATCTCTTCATATCAGACTTGGGTTGATGAGATCATGTTTGAGATACGCTTGGACTTTTGTTTTTTCATGTTCTTTGGCCCAAGTCTGATATACTGTCAGATATATTTCCTCTGCTGTGTCTGTATACGTAAGCGGACGCTTATACAATTGGCCCGAATATGTCTCCTTTCTTTCTAATAAGGTGTGTATAGTTACAATAGTTCTTAGCATCCTCTTTTCACTTTAGTTCAGTCAGTTGACTCAATCCTACAGCTGCTCCATCCCTAGATCAGCACTTAGCCACCACTTCTATATTCTCACTCGCACTCACTAATTTAAATGTATTACCCTCCCCTATTAATGCCGTCAGTCTGAGGATGTCGATCTGCTATTGGTAAGTCAGACTGCCACTCAGATTTAGAAATCTGAAACTTGAAAGCTTTTCTAATAAGAAACTGGTTAAAATAATGTTCTTGGGAGCATAATATGCCTTGTAGAACTGAGCGCGTTGCAGTCACCTCAGTCTGAAGTCTGGATTTGCATTCAGTTGTATCCTTCACTACTGACATTATTACATCAAAATACAGCGTTTCTGGGAAAAGCCGTCTCGACTCCAGAGTAACTTTAACCTTTATTGTTGCTGAGTCTGCTGAAGGCTCCAATGTCACCTCTGAGTACGTTTTGTGAGGGCACATAGTGCCATCCAGTGGTGCGTCAGAGTAAAAGCAGCCTGGCCTCTTTTCTGCCTTAGCCGTTTTGTCTCCTTCCTTCCTCCCTTTCATCTTTTCACCTGCATCTAGAGTCTCGCGTCGCACACGTATAGCTCACAACTTGTATTATTCAGAATTCAGAAATGAAGGGCAACAAAAGAGTTCTCTTTCATTTCGCCTCAAACCTCCATTATTTCCTGCCCCTCTGCTACGGTAAAGTGTCTCTCCCTTTGCCGTCGCTACCCTGCGTTGCCTTGGAGACCGATGGTGTTACTATAGCGACAGCGGGCCCTCGGAAAAGGGTGGTAAATGATAGGGTTGGCAGGGTTCAGCCGTGCCGCATGTCAAGTGATTAATTTCCCCAGAAGTTGGCATCGCATTCATTCTCTCAGCATCTGTTGAGCGAAAGAAAGAAATTAAAGAAAATTAAAGAAAAAAAAGTTTCTTGGTTCGTTGCAGTTTTTTGTTTGTTTTTTGTCTGTGAGTTGGCTTCATGTTCTCAAGCCTCTTCTATCTCTCTTGCTCTCTGTGTCTTCCTTTCCTCTGTCACAGAACCAGAGAATAAACAACTCTCAGTCTGCTCAGTCATTGGCCACCCCAGTGGTATCAGTAGCAACCCCCACTCTTCCGGGACAGGGCATGGGCGGTTACCCGTCTGCCATCTCTACTTCTTATGGTACCGGTACGTACTGTGTGATCTTTATACATTCAATTAGTGTAGTCTAGTATAGTTTCAGTTCCCCTGTACTATACCCAAACAACCCAACTAATCAAGTTTTGTTTTAGAAGTTGTGTAAAAATGATTTGACCCATTTCAGGTACATGTGTTGTTTTTGAACCCAACCTGCACATACTTCCCAAATGTAAATATAATACATCGGTCCAACTGCAGAGGGTGCTATTGTCACACCAACAAACACACAACTCATTCATGTAACATCACAGCAGCGTTTATCAGAGCTGCCTTCTCTTAGCAACTGCACTTTGACGTCTTTGAACAACCTATAATCCTCCTCCTGCTCTTCCTTTCTTTCCTTCCTTTCAGAGTATTCCCTGAATAGTGCAGACCTGTCCTCCCTGTCTGGCTTCAACAGCGGCAGCTCCCTTCACCTCGGCTCAATGAGCGGGTGGCAACAGCAACACCTTCAGAACATGCAGCATTCAGCCCTCGGCCAGCTAGGGTGAGTGCATTGAACTTAATTTGAGGTGTTGTGCTGTTGTGAAATGCATGATGTAACACATAAATCACAAGAGATTATTTTTTGATACGCCGAGAGTCCTTCACTGTTTTCAACTTTCACTCGCAAGGTCGAACATAAATATCACAACTCCTTGTTTTCTTCAATATGAGTGTGTGTGTGTGTGTGTGTGTGTGTGTGTGTGTGTGTGTGTGTGTGTGTTTGTGTGTGTATGCATGCTTGCATGCATGTTTGGTTGTGACAGACTGCCTTTAAAATCACTTTGTTTCTTGCTCTGTAACTCTGTAACCCCTTTGCGTTTCCTTTCCTTCCTACAGAAATTGCTCTAGCTCTCACTTATGTCAGGGTTCAAATCTCTCCCTGCCCTCTGCTCAAAGCCTGCACATC
The DNA here is from genome assembly GCF_050575085.1 of Anarhichas minor. Taxonomy (NCBI): domain Eukaryota; kingdom Metazoa; phylum Chordata; class Actinopteri; order Perciformes; family Anarhichadidae; genus Anarhichas; species Anarhichas minor. The sequence continues at coordinate 13,421,782 of NW_027466471.1, read as the reverse complement.
AAGTCCGAACCTGTTTCTCCTCCTAGAGATCGCACCAGCAGCACGGGGGGCTACGGTGGGGTACCAACTCCCCACAACCCCTCGTCCCGCCAGGACTCGGGACGCTCCCCCGTTGATAGCCTGAGCAGTTGTAGCAGCTCCCATGAGGGCAGCGACCGTGATGAGCACAGGAATGAGTTCCACTCACCTCTGGGACTTGCCCGGCCCACCATGGACGAGCGCGAGAGCCCCTCCATCAAACGGGTGCGCCTGTCAGAAGGATGGGCGACATGATAGCTCTGTCCTCTCCCCGGCAGTACCCCGAGTTACCCCGAGCCCCCGACAACGCAGCATTACGATGCCCCCCCAAGTCAGATCCTCTTCCTCCTCTCACCTGATATCACGAGTCACTCAACCACCCAACCCCATGGCCTCTCTCCTTTTATCTTGTTAACGCCGAAGGAAATAAAAGGGACAGCCCTTTTCTAAAATATGTTTGTAATTTCTTTTCCTTTTTTATTTTCTTTTTGCTGAGTGTGTGTGCTATACATATTGACATTATATAAACCAGTGGGGTGTTGTAATGGGGGTTTGGGAGGGTGGGCGTGGGTTGGGATGGCATCTGGGGGTATTTCTGTTGGGGAACTATGCATAAATTGTATTGTGTGTGGATAAAAAGAATCACGAATGCATATATATTTACACGTGTGTGTATGTGTACATATATGCATATCAACAAATAAACAAAAAAAATAGTCAGGTACTCTGTTTCATAAAACGTACTTACACTTTGCCTCAGCGATATATATCAGTGACTAGAGACAAAAAAAAAAAGACAAAAAAAACATTAACATGAGAGTGAGTGTGTCCAATGGAAAACACCTTAGCACTTGAGTTGGACAAACAATACATGTGTACAGTGTCGGTTTCATTGCTATATACCTTCTCTGCTGTTCTCCCTTGCAAAAATGTGTGTTAACATTAGATGATGTCATGTTGCAGGTTCAACGTATTTATGTAAATAGAGGGTCGAGGGGGGAAGGGCAGGGGTCAAAAGTTGCCAGACATTACAAGATTTATTTACTCACTAAATGAAAAAGCTATTATGCAACATTTGAAGAATTGTACAGGTAAACAGGCAGACCCAATGCTAGACGCGTGGAACCTTTGATGATCTTAGCGCTCCCCTTAAACCAACGGAGCCGAGCGAGGACCAGCCTTTGATCTAAGAGCTGCGTTCATGTAATCAAGAAATCTCTGGATCTAGTATTAATATTCAGTATTAATAAACAAAAAAAAAGGAAAAATAAAAAACAATTGTACGATACACTTGCTTATATTTTCATATGAAAGGAATACAATGCAAAGCATTTTTGTGGCTTTTTGTAGTTTCTATAAGCCAGAATGTGTTTTTTGATAGCTTTGCTAATAAGAGACGGATAGTTCGCCCAGAGGGGAATTGACAGGGCGTCGCTGCCCTAAGCCATTAAAGACAGACTGAGATCCAATGCTTTGCTGAACTGTTTTATCTTTGTAGAGGTTTGTTTTTAAACGTGTATTTCTAATTATATATAATAATGGTAATATTAAGATTCTTTAAAAAAAAAAAATCTGTGAAATTAACATGCTTGTGTATAGCTTTCTAATATATAAATATATATACTAATTTTTGTTGGTTTCTTAGTGGAGTTTCTATGTGCAGTTGCACATGTTGTCTGGTTTGTTTAATTTGAGCCCTGAACAGTGCTGTTCAGGCGTGTATTTAGTCTAACCTTCAAAAACCAGCTGGAAAGCATTGCCAGGGTTTGTGTGACGGAGGGAAAGACAGGCCTGAATGCTAAAACACAACCTGTTAGTGGAAAATGTCATGAGGCTGGAACTGGGGATGACACAAGAAATAAAAGTTGACACATGATGTACATGATTGTCATACTGATGAGGAAATATGACTGACCCTCCATCCATGTCTAGATGCATTTGAATGCATCAGATATTTCATTCTTAGCCTTAATTATCTAATTTCATAATGTTAATCTCGTAAAAACATGTTATTGACAATAGCGATGTTCAGTTCAATTTCAAATCTTAGCTTGTGTTCCAGATGTTGCACCAGCCCTGATCCAATCAATAACATTTTTTTTATTTTGAATCATATTTATGTAATGTAATTTTATGAGTGCATTGTGATTAATTACCCCCGATCATTTGCAAACCTAATTCGATTCGGAGTCGTCCTGTGACTCCTCATGTTCCACTCTTCAGAACAGGGTTCCACATCATTTACCAGATGTCACACGACAGTTCAGCGTCAGATACACAAGGACAAATTGATCATGCTGGTATGAAAGAAGCACAATTGTTTATTTTAAATAAATAGCTGTTTTGATTTACTCTTTTTTAAACAATGAAACTAGCCACATATCTCTCTGCCTCCCACTCCCGTATCTGCTGTCACTTAAGTGTTATAATATTTCTATGTGCATATTTCATGCAGGTTCACTATGTTGTTACTGTATACAGTCTGTGTAGTCAAACAGGGGCAGAGCCTCTATAACGGTGTTCTTCTCTCTTTTTTTTAATTCAATACAAAAAGGTTGAGAAAAAAAATAAACATGATGTTTCAGGCAGCAAAACGTGTGGAGAAACCAAAGCCAGTGGCATTTCTGTGTTGTAAACTCAACTTTATTTTCACATTCATTTATGGTTTTTGCAAGCATTGAAACAAGACAATAAAAGAATTTGCTCAAATGTACAATTGGTTTCACATTTCAATTTCAGTCAGTCAAATGTAGCTTTAGATGTCAATACCAACCACAGCAATTTACCTGTTTTGTTGCTCATTTGTCTCCCTGTGCATTGAAAAGATCATATTCAAAAAACACATTGTGTATTTACAATTTGTTATTTGCTCTGAATCGGCAAAATCATTCAGGCCTGATCATGTGAAACACATGCTTGCTGTCCACTTGATCAAAGCCAGCTAATTATCATGCTACTTGCTCACTGATTGAAATAATGCCAACATGTCCTCACGGTTGATTACAGTGCTGTAGTTTTGACAATAATTTGAACCAAAGACAACAAAGAAAACTTGTCTTTATATCTTTTTTTTTCTGTTTGTTAAATTTATCATCACCTGTTGACCAGTTGTTCTTTGTCATTATCATAATGGACTAAATGTTGGTACCTCAAAATTTACCTAAGCAGTACCTCAGCTGATGTTTTGAGAAGTCACTTGCAGTGAAAAGAGGAGACTATACACCTGTACAGCCATGTGTAATAACCATGTAATACCATTGATTAAGGTCCCTACATTCACATGGGATTCTTTGTTGCTCCACCGTGTTTGTGGTTTATTTAAGTTGTATTCAAAAGCTGAAAAGGACATTTCTTTCAAAAGAGTAATATGTTAAAATGCTTAAAAAGTCAGTTGGTAGTATCAAATGTAGCTTGTATAAACCTGAAAATGGTGGAGGTTTGGAACTAATGTTTTCTGGAACGCAAGAGCGGCTTTCAGCGGCATAAGCTGGCCTTTGTCGCCACTTGAGACTAAGATGGTATTAAATTAAATCCACATCTCTGTAACTCAAGGCACTTGATTCAGCTTTATGTAGTGAAAACGTATGAGGATGAAATAAAAGTCTCTTCTGATGGAGGGGAAGGCTTTTTGTATTTTGCAGAGATTTCAGTAAAGTTACTGGCTTTCTTAGTTATCCTGATGTGACTTGGTGTGATTTCATTGTGTTTGACTTTTTTCTGCATGCATCTCGAAGCGGTGGCTCTACTTTCTGTGCAGAAGAAAAAAACACTCAACATGAAAATATTTAATGAATGAATATCAGGGTACGGTGCCATGTAGCAGCTTCCCTTTAAGTCAAGACATTGTGTGACATTGAAATAATGACAACGGCCTCATTTTCATTTTAAAAATATGGCTTTCTGACACAAGTATTTATACTGAAGACATTTATTTGACATTTAAAGCCAAGCTTTATCTCACTTAACAGTACAGTTGCAGCATCATCTCTCAGTGATACATTATGCCATAGACAATACAAATGGACCTTACAGTCACAGGGAAAAACATGTACATAAACAATGCAAACAGTGATCTGCTTATCAAAGAGATGTGGAAACATTCAAATGATCTAGGCTTGCTCAGGACTATAGTACATTCCAAAAGAAGAGGGAGAAGGAAAAAGAAGGGGAAGGAGAAAGAGAAGAATGAGAGGAAGAAGTTCAGTTAAATAATTTCCTTTTCTTTCTTCTTTTTTTCGTGTTACCCTGTAAAAATCGTTGGCGACTGTCTGACGCACATAACCTGCAGTGGAGCTGTTAAGAACTGCGTATTAAATAATAATGACAGTGGATGATGCATTTTTGGCTTCTGAAAATGCAATACTTAGTAAGAACAGATACGCATTTACAAAGAGATGATGGTGTGATTAAACGACGGCGTCACGACGCAAACACTTACACAATTTAGACACATTTGATCCCAGCTGGGGGTTTGACGCTTCTTTGAGATCTTTCTTTTCTGCATGGCTCGTATTTTGATATTTTAATTCACCAACAGATCAAGTGTTTATTTTTCTTTATAATTTATAGCGAGTTTAAGATACAAACAATCAAGCAATAATATCAAACCGTCGAATCAAATTCGTTCGTGAGTTTTTCGCACTTTTTCTGTATTCACAATGTAGCCTATCTCTGTAGCGACTTATTTTATATAGCTGGTATACTATCTATGATTTTTATAGAGTTATTGGTTTTTTTCGTTAGCGTCTAGGATAATACTGTTTGAAAGAACAGGCTCACGCCATTATAAGATGCAGTTCATATCAAATCTGTATCTCGTTAGGCTGACTCCTCAGAAGACAACCCGAGCTTGAAGTGACGATACGTTAGTCTTTTAAATCATTTCAGGTTTGGACACATCTTTTATAAACTCGGGCAGCCCTGTGTTCTCTTTAAATGAATCAGTCCTATCAATACATCAAATCATTTCAATAGAAACACTTTCACTGTTTCTAATTATAATTGTAAAAAATGCTTATGGTACCATGTATATGTCTATCTATATATAGATAGATAGATAGATAGATATTATAGATATGATTATATAGATTTTCATCACGCAAAAACAGTGGGGGAAAATGAATGAAAATAAAAAACATGAAAGTGTGTTACAACCTTGCATCAAACAAGCGGATGAAACATTAATTGGATCTTTTTTTCTTTCTTAAATTTCACATGTAATGTAACTACAAACACGTTCCTTTTTCAGTACAAGTGTGCACAAAATCGAAGATAACGAAATTCTAACGCCAGTGAAATCCTTTCACAGTCTACTGAAGGCTGCAACCGAGAAATAATTTGATTAAAAATCATACTATGATTCACGGTACTCAATTGGTGGTTTACATGCCAACATAATAACGGTATGTGTTACTTGCTGTATTACTGCAATAAATGTACACATACGACGATGTTCCTGCAGTATATGAATTCTAAACTGTCTTGCAAGTCATTCGCAGGTTTGAATTAGGCCGCACTCCAAGAAGTCCTTCCACTGCTTTATTACATTAAGCTTCTAGTGAATTTGAAGGGGTAATTCCAGAAGCCTGTGGTGAAGTTAGTTGATAAAGTCAGTGGAGGCACCATATCATTTATTATCTGTCCGAAATAATCGATTTTGACAACAGTTCTCACAGTTGCTCAAAAGGCCAGGCTGATGCAAAACGTGTCACCGTTTGAACTGTTTGCTTCAATGTGATCAAGGCAAATAAAAAACAAGAATAAGGCCAAAGAATATGAAAGGAAAAAGCACATTTCAGGTTCAATCTAAATACCATTACAAAAAAATCATGACAACATATCTATATTAACTAATAGCCAATAAAAAAAAAATGAGTACGCATGAATAATGTTTTAACTCTGCAGAAACCTAAACTGTAACAGCATGAATAGGTCCAGTTTAGTGCCGTTTGCAGACACGAGTCAGGTGTGACATATTATCTTACTGGGCTGTGGCAATTCAACAAAAAGGGAACTGTATTTAAAGAATGTGCACGTGCATCCACTGTGTATGTAATTATACCTGCATTCATTAGGGTGGGGTGGCGGTGGCAGCAGGTGTACGTGTAGCCAGCCTACTTCAGTGTGCGTCCAGGCTGGCCACATTTCCATCAACATTCTCCAGAATCACCACTAGATGTCACCATTTAATCGTCTTACCCCCCCCCCCCCCCCCCCCCCCCCCCCCCCCCCCCCCACTCTCACCCTCCTCATCCTCATCTCCTTGCTGTAGATCGAACAGACAGACCTGTGTGCTCTCCATAACTGCTTCACGAACGAATGTTTTTCTTGTGAGAGTATAAGCGTAAGATATATATTCCTCCCTGACCGTTGAAATCTACACTTTATTGTTTAAGATTCGATTTTGAAAAGAAGTTGAAAAGAAGTAAAATATGAATAATAATAATAATAATAATAATAATAATAACAATAACAATAACAACAACAATAATACATAATAATACATGATAATAATAAAAATACTCTTATACGTATATATATATAATAAACATGTGAGCTATAGACTTGTGTTTGTCCCTTATAACTAAAAGCGAAAAAGTGCACGGTACACGAGGCACTTCAAACCTTTAAAACTACAGGTAAGCTATTGAAAAAAACAGCATGGGTTATTTAACTTGGAGGTGTTTCATACACCAATTTCAAAACAGTGTTTCCAGGCTCGCATGTTTCTGTTACAAACTGCATCACAATGCATCATAACGCTGATGTCATGTATTTTAATTATGGTTTTTTTGTCTCACAGGTGATTTCTGGAGAGAAATTAGCGCACACTTATTTTGCTTGCCTCGTTTTAAATGAAATATTTGCCAAATTATTGCCTCACATTACAGCTCCATATGAGAGCATCATAATATACAATTGAAATACGGAAATCTGTCTTATTTGTTTGTCCCCTGTTTTATCTTATTTGTTTGGAATCTAGAAGCCTGTTGTTTTTCTTTGACTCGAACACGCGGCCTGGTGGCTGCACTGTCACAAAACGCCGTTATGGGCTATTAAATGCAGCCAAGTCGTTTAATCCACAGGAACACGGAGAATACCCGGTGTCCATAAATTGTGTCTCTCCTATCCATGATTCAAATGAGGACCACTGAGCAGCGCACTGCTCTCCTCTCTAACTCCCATTACAGACTCTGGAGCTGTCTATGGTCAAGAGAAATATAGTGGTATTAAAAAAAATAAAGGTGAGTAAAGACCTCGTGCGACTTGGCCTGCTAATGTTGACTGAATGGTGTTAACGAGCTGAACTCTTTTTTTTTTAATGAGATGACACCCACCAATCGAAAAAATTAGAGGTTGGCTTAGATTAGTTGAATTAACAACCACCTCCTCATACACACTTTCCCGTTCCGTTTCTACGAACTCATTAAAATAAATGTACCTGTATTTTATTGGACAAATTATACTTTAATTTTATAAAAAAAAGTGTGAAACACTAGACACTCTTCACACTTAATGAGCTTGGTTATTTTCATTTTGAAGGTAAACGCATAGTGTGTGTGTGTGTGTGTGTGTGTGTGTGTGTGTGCGTGTGTGTGTGTGTGTGTGTGTGTGTGTGTGTGTACCCTTCATAAGGTGGTGATAAAAAACGTGGGTGATACAACAGAGGATGGCTATTCAAGCTCCCATCGAGCAACCTATCAGTAAAGTACTATTCTAATATTTCACAACAAGTAATGAGTGAATATGACTTTAGAGTGAGGAGCCCATTATAGGTTGGACTGGACTCCTGTGGCTTTGAATATCTTTACGTGAGCCAGCTCGACCACTGGTGTTGAGCCACGAGCAGTTTAAGAGCAAGGTTCAATGAGAGGGGAGTAGCCTATCGGGACTGCATCCTTTTTAGCTGATGCCATTAAGTTCGCAAAACGTCCCACCAACTTGAAAGAAACGTCGCACGTAGCCAAGCATCGAGTTACAGCAGTCGGACAGTTGGATTTTTTTTAATTGGAGGTAAGTTGTAACGTTTGATTTAGGACAAACATTCTCTGTGGAGATCACACACACGCAGTGAGTGCGACTCAAACGGAGAAACAATACATATAGAGAAACTTGAATATAAATGTCTGTCTTCTATTTTATATTGTGTCGTAATAGTAGATATATTTCTCTAAGCGCAGTGCACTTGCATGCGCACGCTCGTCCCTGGCACTGTGCGCGTGCACGGACACGGAAGAGACAGCCTGAGCAATTGTCGCCTAAATGTCAGCGCTGCGTCACTGGATTTCTTACAAACTGGGCAGGAGACTTTTTGGTTATTAGTTTTCGCACAGCCAGTGTCATTCTCCTATTATGAGCCAGCCGTCTCCATCTTAAAGTATCACCTCCTCGGTATTACCTCTGAATCTCCTCTATTGTTTGCCCACCAGATAGCTCTTTGTTCATGCATGCATGCTGGATATGAGTATTCAAAGCCTTTCGAATTGCATCAGTCAGATTAAAGAATAACTTTAGAAGACCACAATGCCGCTGACATCGTGTCACTGCATCCAACGTCTCATTAGCCTACAATTTGAATTTGAAGTCTGACATTTTAGGTACTAAATTGAATCGCTATAAGCGGATAAACAAGGACTTTACATCGATCTTAAGACAAAAGCATGAAACATAAACACTGAACGATAAGTGTGCAATGCGAATCGAACAACTGAATAATCATCAATATTAAAAAATAATACGCACACCAGAGCCAACGGCGTCGGAGTATTGAGAATGGCGGAGCTGGTCGTCTCATTACGCATGGGCGGTTTTCCACGCAGGAGCCACGGTTTCCCTTCTCTTCATCTCTCCCGTCTGTCCCGTTCACATTAACGAAGCCTCTTGGAAAAACAAACAAGGCTATGTTGGCTTTCAAAACAGCAAACAAAAACCCAAGAACTGGCTGGGGGGAAATTACTCCGACTGCGGCCAGGCGGACTATGTAGTAAGCGGGATTTGCATATTTTGATGCGCTAATTGCCTTGATGTATTTAAATATGGCTGCACGTAGCTGATATGCTTGTCTACGTCATTGAACGTGCCCTCGCTGTTAAACTAAAACGTGAATCCGGCTGGATCTAATGGTTACGCCTGCAATTAGGCAAAGGGAGGGGGGGGGGGGGGGGTAATATGAGGGAGGATGCTTTGCGTTCCCAGTATGCTGTCCTTTCAGTCACATGATGATTATCTGACATTGTTATTTTTATCTGAGACATTCTGAAAAAGAACAGAAAAATAGCTACAAATCAGAAAAAATGTGACCGGGGAAAATAACAGATAACGTGCAGCCCAAAGCTTTTGCGCCAAAGACAGAGATAAGTGATATTCTTGCACAGTAAAGCGCTCCTACTCGTTTTTCAAAAACAGTCAAGCATTATAACATATTCACTAAACAAATAAAAGTATGTCATCAAGAATTAGCGGAAGACGAGGTTGGCTTCTGACAGGTCACCTCATTCAACTTTTTTTTGTGTGAAATATTTCTCTTATCTTTCTTTTCCCTTCCCTTCCAAGGATGTGTGTGTGTGTGTGTGTGTGTGTGTGTGTGTGTGTGTGTGTGTATGTATGTGTCCACTTTTGGAGGGGACACGCGCGCTTGTGTCTTATAATATAATTTCTTATTAGGCCACTGGGAGCAAGGTTAAATTCATAACTTATACTGTACACACAGATCCAATCAAAACAATTTTAAGAAGTTTAAAGCGCGGTGTTTTCCCTTTTCTTTTTATTATAGACCTCATTCTATACTTAGTTTGGGAATTGCATGTAGCAAATCATTTCCCCTCTGTCTGGAAACCGGTAAATGCGTTCCGTTTGTCAAAGCGTGTTAGCGAAGCGCCTGCAGCAAATTCATTACCACCCAACTGCGAGGCTCACTTCGTAACCTGGTCAGGGAAAAGGAGGGAGAGGTCCACGCCAGACCGCGAACAATGCTGCCTCAGTTCGTGCGTGCAACAAAAGAACCGAGGGAACTTGTTTGAATTTCAGAGCACGTCCTCTCCTCACACAGAAGGATGGACTTTACCCCCCCCCCCCCCCCCCCCCCTCCCCCCCTCCCCTCTCGTCCTCCTCCTCCTCCTCATCACCTCCTCCCTCCTCATCCCACCCCACCACCAACAGGGGGAAAAAACTTGCACACTCTCAGAGCTCAACTGTGCATGCACTTTTTTATTTGGTGCTTGTAGACGTTATGGGAAAGTTGTCTCTCTCCCTACATCTCTCTCCCTCTCCCCATCCCTCCCTCCCCTCCTTCTCTTCGTCTATCATGTGCTTGGGATATGCTCATGCTTTGCACAGAGCAGCCGATGCACGACTAATGCAGGCAACTGAGTGTTAACGGCAATTTTAAAGTGATGCCCCCCCACCAAATATTACGGCTGGGATATTTGTGGGGAACATACCACACCATGGTACACACGGAGCCAACTGAACGCCGCTGTTCTTCCCCTGCTTGGGACGCTTTCTTATCGATTGCAGTGATTTGACTCACCTCGAGGAAGTAAGTGTAACTTTTGTGCCTGTTTTAATAGGGTGCGTATTGGCAATCGTGTGCGTAAAGGTTTCCCGTGTGCGCAAAAGTTGAATATAAGGCTATTGATAAGTGTATTTGTTATATTAAAAGTTGATTATGACCGACGATTCATGGCGAGAGTTTACATTAGAAGGAAATGTGACTGTGAGTGTTTCCTCACACTTTGGAATGAGGAGGCACTGATTAGACTTTTTGGCACCTTTTAGAAGCAACTGCACTCCAACTGACCGGTAACTTATCAAAGTCTGCCTCAGGCTCAGGTGTAGATATATATATATATATATAATATATAAGAACATCTGTTTATATATATTTTTTATCATCAATGTGTTTTCGGGAGCGATGAGTTTGAGATTAGAAATGATACAAATTCATTTACGTTCAGAAAAACGTCAGCATTTTTATTCTTCCGGAAACGAGAGGAAATGTGCTCAAACAAAAGTAGTAAGTTCGGTTCACATTGCATGAATAGGGTCAATAAAATCGCCACACAATGTATTGAATACACACCGTTCATTGTACTGTTCATCCATGCGTTATTACGCACGAAAGCCTCGTTTGTTCAAATAATATAGCTAATAATACGCATAGAATCGCGCCCTTCTGGTGTTTTTTGGCTTCTCAGCATTGTAACACTAACCCTCGTGGAAATGCTGCTTATTATAATTTTAGAGGATCAGCAGGTTGTAACTTTCAAAAATGATGTGCTGTGATTAAACCATGGCCTTTGTGTGGGAGGCCTATTCTGAAGCCTCATTTACCCTAATGAGGTTTGCTTTATACTGTTGCTCTTAATGATATCAAGTTGGCCTTACAGTTCAGTATTCACCAGCTCCATATCAGGGGGACAGCCTGATTGTGGATGTGTAGAAATTGGCACACGAGATAAAAAGAGCTGAACAGTATATGCGTAAATTTGTGAATTTGGAATATTTTCCATAGTGCAAGTGACATTTGGACTAATTATTGTGTCACATGTTGCAGGTGGAATATGTTAATTAGAAAGGGATGAGTGAGACAAATAAATAATAATACAATGTGGCTGAACATTTGAGGGACAACGTGCTGTTGTAAGAGATCCCTTATTGAAATGCACAGGCCTTGTGACTCATGTTTGCTCATTAAAACACCTCTGATTTGCCCCTCCCATCGACAAGTAAACTTGAGAGCCAGATCTAAAAATTGTAGCAAGTGAATGCGACCCCTGCAGAGAAAAAAAGAAGCTGATGATGCCATTGACAAATAATATGGTGTTAATTTATCACCACCTGATAGTTCAATTCTCCTGTCACACACGCGTGCAGACACACACACACACTCACACACACACACACACACACACACACACACACACACATTCACACACAAGCTCTCTCACACATGCAGGCACACACTAATTGAGTCGATTACTGTCAGAGGCTAACTTTCTTTCCTGAATTAGGAGTGTTTTATGGTTCAAACAGAATCAAAGTTGTGCACAAGGTACCATAAAAGGAGTCACTATCCTGCAGTTGCATGCTCCTGCGCATGATCCATCACATGTTCCACTGCTTGTTATTGTTGACCCACTTGCAAAGATCCTATACATTAACCCATTTGTGCTAAGCTATCGGTTAACTGCTTTCATTTCTGTGGAAAAGTGAGCGAGTTCACTCACGCTCGTACAGGGTGAAGCGCTTGGGCTTTAATTCGCGTGAGGCGACATCGCCAGGCTACCTGAATACCATTGTAGTCTACCCTTCGGATGCGACGATGACAAAAAAAAAAACACACGGGGTTAGTAAAGAATTTGATGCAAAACCGAGTAGTACGCGAGAGAAATTTAACTTACACAGTGGTGCCTCTTATGTGAGAAGGAACGCAATGAGCGAGCGAGTAGCGTGTTATTGCGAATAGAAAAGGCAGCCTGCGCAGGAGACAGAAGACGCTGGCGCTCTGGATGCTCTAATAGAGTTGTTTCATTTTTATTGTCTAGTAGATACCAAATCTGATCGCATCTTCCATTAACAGCGTTTGAATTGCTCTCTTTCTGTGTAAAAAAACATATGGTTTCCCTTACATCCATTTTCATCCCCGTGTGAGTGTGAGAGTGCGTGCAGACTGCTCGGTGCAAGGCGGACTTATTCCAGCGCGCTCATTGTAATGGATGGAGATTGTGCATGGATAGCAGGGTGCATTTGCGATTTTTTTTTCATGACATCACCGCAGTTACATTGTCGTGGTCCGAGGCCTTTGACCTCACCGGGGTTGGTCCATATTTTGGCCACCCCCAGCCCCCCTATCGTTTGGGGATGGCCCTTATTCCCCCACTCTTTTCAGACCGACCGACCATGCAGCCCGCAGAACGGACCCTTTGGCTCAGAGTCATCGGCTTTATCTCTCCTTAAGTAAATGCTGGATGTGAACGGACAATCTTTGGCCAAAAAACAACCTCCAGTCTTCATAATCCGAAACATTTGCGTCGTAATTCCCTGTGCCGTTATTGCACTTTCCACAGGAAAACGGATTTCCCCCCATCTCTACCGTGTTTCTTCTCCGCCGGCCTCACAGGATATCTATTGCTGCTACCACAACGACTTAATAGAGGCGAAAGAGCCTTTTGTGGGATTGGAGCTATTTGCATTGCAAATTAGGGCCCATGTGCAAGGATGACTGCACTTTACCCGCGATTTTCAAGGCCTTCTTCAACTCAGTAATATTGGGTGATGTCAAGCGAATATGACATTAACATTGGGATTATATATCATTTTTTCGAAGAATTGCTCTCTTCTTACGCCGAGTGTATAACACTCCGGGCTGCGCAATAGTGGCCCTCGATGGCAAAAGGGGAATATAAGGAATATAATACACAATGTGACTTGAAAAAAAGGACACTGATTACTTTTGCTAAACACATTTGAGTTCGGAGAGCTGGAAACTTGGAGACCAGAAGAGGAAATGTACATGTGGATTATTGCTGAAGATTGGGAAGTGGGTTGTTATCTTTGGTTATCTAGCTGTATGAGTGTTCTGCTCGTCATAAAGCTAGATAACCGAAAGTAAAAACTACTTCCAGACTCGTCGAGGACTTGTGGAGGACTCATGACATATTATTGAATTTTCCCATGGACCAGGTGTTATTCATGAATGACAATACTCTTGAGATTATGTTTGCCGCCTTTCCCCCCACAATGTACATACATTTATTTATTTTATATTTTCAACAGTATGGACAGCCTTGTTTTAGTATTTTCTTTAATTTGATGATTCACTTTTTTTCAGGGAGCATAATGTCATTGCTGCGCGCTCACCTATCCAGATTTAAACATGTACACACACACACATACACACACACACACACTCTCTCTCTCTCTCTCTCTCTCTCTCTCTCCCTCACACACACACACACACACACACACACACACACACACACACACACACACACACACACACACACACACACACTAAACTTCCCTTCAGGCCTGATATTGCATGTTAAATATATAGCCTATGTGATCCTTTAACATAGGGTATGATTTTAAATGTTATTTCATTCGAATGGAATTTCAATTTATAGGCTCATCTTCAGCATTTCGTGGGAATGAAAGAGTGACATTTATGCCTTCTGTAGCAACCCACGTGTGCTTCTTATTTCAGCATGATCAAGTCCATCCAGGAAACGGCGCTGGCATCCCAAACAGTAATAATTAGGACGTATACTGAACTGACAAAAATGGAGAGGGAGAGATGTGGGGGAGTGGGCTTAGGAGAAGGAGGGAGGTGGCAGTAGAGAGGGGAGAGGAGGGGGGAAGGAGTGAGGGGATTGGGGAAATGTGTGTGGGGGGGGTCGGGCCTGCTTAATTGATTCCGTTAACCGCAGTGCAGGAGATGTGAACGACTGGACGATCCCATTCCCACGCTCGGTGGGGCAAGTGGCAATGCCATGCCCAGGCCCAATATGACAGACAGCGCCGTGAGGGCCTGGAGGGGCTGGGAGGGGGGAGGGGGGCCGACAGGGGTCATGAAAAGACGTCAAGTGCACCAGACTCATCTGCATCCCCAAAGAAAGAGGCGACGTTTCCCAGCCCCAGCAGACGCGGCGCTCCTAAAGTTGGAGTAGTAACGGTTTTGAATGCGTAATGTCTCGCCAATTGTACTGATAATGAGGACTTTGGGTCATTATCCTAAAACTATGCGGGTGTATGAATTTGAAAGGGATGTGCTGCAAGTATGGAATCCTTCATGGCCCCATTTCAGCGCTCGGATCCCGTTGTTGCACTTCTCCTGAGAATTAGTAATAGCGCAGATGATGTTTCATAAAGAAGTCTGGGGTATTTCAATAGGTGACGTTTATGTGCATTGTTTGTATTTGAACTTGGCAGTGAATGGATTTGCGATATGAAGCTTTCTGGAAGAAAATTTGTCAGAAGCATATGCAATTTCCAGAAACATATATTATGTGGGAAAAAAACATATAAGTGAAATATTGGTAGATCCGTGCTTTAAGGATAAATCCAACACTTACATATTATGACATATATTTGAATGAGTCATAGGACATATGGCAGGTCTCAGGTATACAAATAATATACAGGAATATAATGTATGTATTTTTTAATTAATGGTTTATTTCAGCACATATGACTTAGTTGCAATTATTTTATCATAAATAAATGTTTTTTATCCCAACCCCACACAACTTGAGGTGGCTGTTACGCACTTGATTGTTGCATCCTCAGATGATAGGCTGTTTCCGGCGTAGACCACGTGTTTGAAACATGCCTGGTGAGAATTAACATCCATCCACGTTGATCGTAACCTTGTTTAAGTTGTGTATGTCTTTACAATTTCAGGTTTAAAAATATCTGATTAAGTCATATAGAAATCTGTGACGCTGGCTTTTTTTTTTTTGCAACAGAGGATTATTCAGTGCAGCGTTAACCAGAGCCACAGTGGCTGAATTCAACACTGCCTTTGCTGAAAAAGTCTCTTGCCGACTTTCTCACACCGTCAGACAAAACTAGTGTCTCTTGTTCCCGACCCCTGTCAAAGACTGCATACAATACCCGAAAGAAAATTTGAGAACACAATTTGGGTTGAGAAGCGATGAATAAAACACGTTGTATTGTTCTGGGTTAAGTCGATTGAAATAGTCGTCTAGCTTTATGAAAGAGAACACTGTTTTCAAGTCTGGGGCCCACAGTAAATGACAACCTAGACTAGGAAAAAAACTTAGGATCTGTAACTAAGCCTCCACTTCATGCCATTCCCTACGTTTTTCCAGAATTCCCAGTGTGCTTCACACATAAAACCTGTACAGTTTTTTCGACCTGTCATTTCTTAGCACAGGCTTTTTGAGTTCTTCAGTCATGCAAGAAATTGAGACAACTGCTCTTGTGTATTTATATTCAAGCCCATGTTTATAAGATGCAGTATGTTTTTTAGATACACAAGATAGACTAAATATCTGGCTCAATTCATCACTCCACAAAACTAAACTGTAAGTCCATGATCTTTCAAGGCATCAAATCAAAAAGGACCTTAGTCCACATAGTCAATAGGAAATGCAATGCTGAAATGTACTGTTGCCAGGAGAGAGCAGCATCACATGTTTAAACAACTTCAAATCACACTTGCATGCATCTCTCTTCTTAGCTACCTTCAGTACTCCTGGGCTGCTTGGAGGAGAGATGCAGTATTAGTTGGCAACGGTTTGCATGTTCTTTACTGCCTGTCTCTAGAGATTGAGTAAATCTCACCAATACAGTTCACATTAGTGCTTTTTTATGAACACTGACAACCACTGCAGCCGCGAGTCCTTAAAATGAATGAACTGTATCCTCTACCTGTGATGATGACGTGGACTACATTTCTCAATTTAAAATGTACCTGATACTGTAAAGTGCATTTCCACTCTGCCCTGTGTCTCTATAAATGAGCCTGAATTGTGTCTTCTAGTGTGTGAGGTGGCCAGAAGCATGCTTTTATATTATTTATAGAAGTGTTCCTGCATGTTGGTGAGAAAAAAAGGCCCCCGCCATTCATTTCAAAGAGCCCCATTTCCATATATATAAATATAGCCGTGTGATTTGACTATGCGTGTAGAAATGGGTGGTGACGGTCCCCTTTCCTTCTCCTCAGTAAATGGGGGCTACGCGCTTGGCTGTGCCCTCCTTCCACGCTCACACATACAGTGGGCCGCAGCCATTGTTGTCACGTGATTTGTTGAGTAACAAAACCATGGTGACCATGGAAGGTGTTTTCATATTCATTGGATGGGCAATCAGCATATTTTATACGAGCGTTCCCGGGGTTTTTATGTGCTTCCTCTTTGCCCCTGTGCTGTGTATGGCAGGTGCAGTCGCAGGTTCATAATATGTATCAGCCCAGGGTAATTTCTGTGCCAGACAAAGGATGTGAATATAGTCGTCATACGGGTGCCATTTGTTAATACATGTGTTGCATGGCTGTCTCATTGAGGCCTACTCCCAGATTGTTTTGCAATAACAAAATGGTTAGATATGTGGCTCCTTTTCTTCAGTTGGAAAAGTTGTTATATTCAGCTCTTCTATGAAGCGTCATCTGCCATATTAGCTACAGTCAAAACATTTTTATCCAGGTTAACTGAGCAGAAATGCAGGGCTGTATTCATGTTGCTGAGGCTTGTGGTGGGGGTGAGAGACTCCATGTGCATCTGCATGTCTGTGTTTGCATGTGTGTATGTTTTCCTGTGCGTTTGTCTCTGCGATTAACTGACCCAGGCGTCTCGGATTGCTAGTGAGGCCACTACATCATGTTGATGAAAGGGAACAATAGCTGCGTCTCAGTCAACAACGTCTGTTTGTCTGGCTTGGGCCATGTCTCTCTACTACTGTGTGTGTGTGTGTGTGTGTGTCTCTTGGACATGAACTTGAACTTGAGACAGGCAGCCAGACACCATCTGTGCACCAGGGGTAATGAATTCAGTGCATTCATGGCTGTGGTGCAAGCCAGGCCACCGCCACCCATTGATGAGCAGATGACCCCGAGTCTGAGTTAGCGCTTCATCACTAATATAATTCAACAATACCAGCTGGTAGTAGGGGAGTTGACTTTGTCTGTTTGCCTAAAGAGAAATAAGAGTAGTGATGTGCCAGTAGTGGTGAAGCTTACATGCATGTGTGCAGTATGCGTGTTTGCCTGCATGCATCTGTACGCTTGTCAGTGTTTAATCATGTATTCATGAAGCCCTGCATGCTTCTCTTCCTGTTTATCTTTGTCTCACTATATAGCTTATGCAAATGACTTGGCATGCACCCTTTCCCTTCCCATATACTGGCCTTTCCCTATTAAAGCACTGGCCTGCTATTTTAACGACACAGCCATGCTGAATTTATTGCCTTGATAATTGAAAGGGCCGGTTCAGTATTCCCCCTGATAAAGTGTAGTAAGTGAATGAGGCATAAACCTTAAACAAGCCAGGCACAATGTGAATTCCTGCAGGCCCTCCTCCTCCTCCTCCTCCTCCTCCTCCTCCTCCTCCTTCCTCTCTTCCTCCAGCTCAAGCTTCTGTCACAATCACAAGCACATACACACACACACACACACACACACGCATGCGCACACACAATACGGCTTTTCCCTCTGGTTGGTGTCGCCACGGCAACGGTAGGTGAGATCACCGTGCGCATGGCAGCATCAGCCCCTGCCAATGCAGGACAGATCCCTGTTCTTTCTCTGTATGTGTGTGTGTGTGTGTGTGTGTGTGTGTGTGTGTAGACTGCTCTATGCAAGAAACCATAATGCCACCAACTCCCTCTCTCCGTGGCTCAATGTAGACACATTATAGTGTTCAAATGTGTTTCCTGTCAGGTAACCGCACATGCATTGGTTAATTGATTTAGTTTAAGTGTCTCTAGTTTTCTCTACAGCTGTGGCTCATATATATATATAAAGCAAAACAAAGTCTGAGATTGTACATTGGTCTTTTACGCACACATACTGACACACGTAAAGACTCAAAGGGTGTCATCGGCTTCATTAATGGTGTCATTGCCGATTAACAGGGATCTGATCGACCTCACTCCATAACAGACCAGCCAGCCATAAATTGCCAATAAGCCACAAAGGAATGTCATGGTTGGGCCCTTTTTAATGACATCATGCATGGCCACTTGAGCGTCTTGTGGGGAGCAGCGGGCATGCTGTGCTCTGCCACGCTGTACGGCCCTCCCTATCAGCTAACTGCGACAATATGCATGGCCGACATGCTAGTAGATCTATTCCACACATAACATAATGTGATTGTGTTTGAAAGTGATAGAGTTGTGTTGTAAAATGATCTTTTTGGTAGTTATGACATACAGAATAATATGCAACTAAAACAGACTTCTACAGTTTTACCACTCGGTGAAACTTCAGCCCAGAACTAAATGTGTCAGTGAAACAGCACTTCCATGACACAGATACTCTGAAACTAATGAAGGTGAAGATAATATTACACATATGGTCAGCCTATTTCAAATTGTTAGCTTTTACTTCTTCCTTTAATTGTACATTATGCTGACGGTTACAAGTGAAGTGTCAAGAAGCCAAAATTGTGCTGTCCCAAAATGGATTCTATTAATATCTTAGTCAAGAGATGAGTAAAAAATAACAGAAAATGTTTGAGATGAGTCCAACCATCTCAACAGTTCTGTAACTGTTTTGATTTTTCAGGAGAATAACTGTCCTTTTTATTCTTTTAAACATATTGTATATATTTATAATTATCTGTAGACATTATTAAGATAACATAGTGGTAATCTTGTCTCAGTGTCTCTTGTTAGTGTAAACACATGTGACATTGTTGTCAACATAATTCGTCGAATTACAAGTGTAATGCAAGTAATACTGTGGGAGCTGATAATGATGTTCGCAATACGTCAGAATGCATTGTTGCTTAAATGATACAATAGTCATATGATGACACTTACAGTCAACGTACTAACGTAATACAAAATCTAACTGCAAATGTTGTAGGACTTTAGATATAGAATATGATACAAATGCCATGTTTTACACTTTGTACCTATATTGCCAGTGATAATAATTGTAACAAGTGCATTATGCTTTCCGCCATGTTGCTGCACTATTAGATAACAATACTGTGGCAGCAGTAGTGTGTATAAATGCTATTTTTGCACTAAAGCTGGCTATCAGCCTGTCTTCTAGGATATCTGTGCTCTGCTGGCTTTTGATTATTCAAATACTATGCACTATAAATAAATTAGTATAATTGCATCTGAAATATGCTTTGAATCTTCCTCGAAGATAAAAGGGTGTAAATAATATATTTCGTGTCACTGCATTATTCATCCTCTATTAATTACAAACATCGGGGCGCTCAGTCTCACCATGAAATATGTTGTACTCTGTAGTCTACATTTTGTTTTTTCTATATACAGTGCACCCTATGTACGTCCACAATCTGTCAGTATCAAGGCACCTTTCTCTAAATTATAATGCTAATTGTCTCTCACTGTATTCGCTCTCAGTTTCCCATTAGTAAACTCCTAACGTTATCAGAATAATGCAGTTTCCAAACCTTAATTGGCTTTTATTGTTGAAATGGCAATTAATGTTTGAATAAGCCCCAACTGTAAAACCCAACGTGTACCTCTGTTCATCGTCTGAACATCCAGATTCTTTATTTTTCATATTATGCACAAGCACGTCGGTATTATCATTTCATAGAAGAGGAGGGGCTTCAGAAAATATTAAAAAAGCATAAGTACTGTAGTCGTGCCGCCGCTATAATTAAAATATGCCCGTCTTCGCGCTCTCTGTAAAGCATATGGTGTTGAGGCCCAGATGCAATTTAAATATGGGGAACCATTTGAAAAATATATGCTGTTCGGCAATTAAATTATATGGGCTCTCGGACTAGGGAGCCATACCAGTGCATATAGAATAGTGAGCAGTAGGTGCTATGCTCGCATTAGCATCTGGCCCTTTTATGTAAATTTGATGAGAAAGGATTCATGCATATACGCCAGGGCTGGGGTGTACTCGCCTAATATCCTTATTACAGAGGGGTGAATTAAATATTTATTAGAGGGGCTAAGGGTTAGGA
Source organism: Anarhichas minor (assembly GCF_050575085.1). Lineage (NCBI taxonomy): Eukaryota > Metazoa > Chordata > Actinopteri > Perciformes > Anarhichadidae > Anarhichas > Anarhichas minor. The sequence goes on along the minus strand of NW_027466471.1, from coordinate 13,401,122 downwards.
AGGGGGGCCTGTCCTGTGTTGTCGTGAGGACCCGAGGTGGAAGAAGGGGGAAAGGGAGGAGGAGGTTGGCTTCTCTATGAGTGTCTCTCTCTGCCTCAAGGTGCCACCATCTTAAGGCGTTTGGCAGTAGTGAGAGTGTGAGGAGGGTAGACCTAAAATGTCCGCTGGCATAGACACACGCACGCATACACATTAACGCATACAAATTTCTGTGTGGTATATGGAGAGGAACGCAGAGCTCTGAAAGTCGATTATTCAATTACTGTCATCGGCGGCTCTGCATGCTGAGTGTTTCATTTGCATGTATTAATTCCCTCGATTACTGTCACCTACGAGATCGGCCGGTGTTTAGCTTTCTAATGCACGACATTTATTAGATACGAGCACTAACACTAGCACCATCATCAGAACTAAACTGGTATTTGGTAATATTTAAGAATTTAAATCAACCATTGCTATGCATTTTCTGCGCAATGAGCTATTTGTACGTTGTCTTTTGTTGAGGTCGGTTTGACAAAACATTGCGATTTGACACACAAAGCATTTATTGAAAATGAAATCTTCAAATCTTGAAAATATTTCAAGTTACGGATTTACGTGTTCATTGAAGGTGTTAAACAGTTCATTCAATTATTTAATCGTCATAACCTTTAACCAGAGCTTGCCACTGTAAAGTGCTACTCGTCATATAAATAAAAGTCAACATATTGTATATATCACAAATGCATGTGCTTACCTCAACAATATGATAAAGGTGCAGCACTTAACCTTTTGTCAACAGTAACTGGTAACACTTGCTCTCTTTGTGAGAGTATTACATTTGTTACACCAAAAATCTACAATACAAATGCTTTAGAGCAGAGAAAGAAGTCAGTGACAATATTGCTAATTTATTAAATCAGTGCTAGACTGTTCCACTTATCATGTTCTGTCTCGCTCACCATCACTGTCACATATACATACTGTAGCTGACCTCTCAGATCTGTCATAACTGTGCTTAGTTAGGCGGCATACACACGGGCATGCGCACACACACACACACACACACACACACACACACACACACACAGCCCACAAACACACATTGTTCAGTGAGATACAGACACAGCATTAGCATTCTCTTTCATCCTGAAGTGCTCCTGAGGCGTAGCATTAGGAAGAATGTGCAGGAAATTATTCAAGATGAATTATGCCACACATAATACCTATTTTTTGGGCATCGACACACAGACACACACAATCATGCGGTTCACCAGAAATATGTTATGGAAGGTATTTGACTACAATTAGAGTTTCGGTTAGAATGGTTCGTTGATGTTAAGATTTGTTTCTGTAGATACATGTATATAGCTGTGTTTGTGTGTATCTATCTGGAAGTGATTATGTTCGTATACTAGAAGTATGTACGTGGATATTATGTATATTTGAGCTGTCCTCGTCATAGTAAGCCTGTTGCCCCTTTTTACATGCATAAAGTATATATACGATATCAGCTGTTCCCCTGTTTCCTCTGATGAGTGGTACGCCCCGTCGTGCTGCCAAAGAAGTGAGAATAATTAAGCGACTGCGTGTTTGAGCCTGGCGTTGGCTAATGGATTGTTACCGGGAGGAAATGAGACAGGCAGCGTGGGGGAGCTGGGTGGCAAAGCAGACCTCGACTTTGGATAATGAAACACTGAAAGCCACCGAGGTGGAGAGTAGACACACCTCTCGTGAAGGAGGTGCTTTTGTTCTTTGACTACTTCTTTTTGTCATATATGTAGGTGCAATTAGTGAGGAGTCACACAGTGTGAGAAAGGCACAGTCAGTTCTGCATCACTGAAGTCAAGATATATGTGGTTTTCCAATTTTGAATTTCTTATTAGAATTTTTTCAAATCAGTGCAGCTCACTCAGCATATTTTTTTATTTTCCCACTCTATAAACAGAGTCCTTGCAGGTCTATGATGTGTATGTTCCCCCTCACGTTTCTTATAATTCCTGCGTATGATTGTGTATGATATGTATACATTGTGTATGCATTCGATTTAGAACCCTCTGCATCACCACACTGCTGCTTTAGAGAAAGCAGGGGATGATTCTTGGCACTGTCGTCGCCAGCATAGCCCACCCATCCACCCACCCTACACACACATGTAGGCTAGAAGCAGAGTAGTGGTGAGGAGAGGGGGGGAGCAGAGCGGAGGAGGGAGATAGAGGAGCAGGAGGGAGATGGGATGAGACAAGCCACACAAGCCGCAAAGGGAACGGGGTGAAGGTGGAGGGGGGAGAGCTGTATAGTTACCCTAAACCCTGCCGTAGGGCTAGAAATACACACACACACACACACACACACACACACACACACACAGGTTTGCCACACAACCGCAAAACATACTCTGAACAGCATAAATCATTGCAATGGGAGTATGAGAATATGCCCTGCATAAAGATATCCTAATTGTTTTTATTGGTTCTTCCTGTTACTCCTGAAGCGTTAATTGAATTTAAAGATTATGATTGTTATTCTTTTTAGGATCCTTGATTGTAATGCATTTTTTTTAAAGTTTGTAGGTTATTTTATGTATCAAAATCATAAATAAAAAGGAAAAAATAGACCTTAATCATAAGAATCTTGTGTGCTGTATTATTGATATTGACATGCAGCGTTGTGACAGTGAGTGTGTCAGCGCAAGTGCAAGTGCTTGATTATGTATGTGTGTGTGAGTGTTTGCGCTTTGATATGGAGCTCTAATAAAAGGTGGCATCTGTCAGTTTGATATTGACATGCCAGAAGAGCCTCACAATTATTTAGGAACACAGTAGGAATGAAATCGAAGAAAGAAATGACGTACTGTGTGTGTGTGTGTGTGTGTTCATATGTATGTATGTATGTCCTCCCAATGAGTCATAATAGCCACCACATGAAAATCAAATGATAAAATGTACTGCTCTATCTAATATCAAAAGTGCACTTTTCAGTGATTCTTGTTCAGCTACAGTATTTTTTACATCTGACCAGTTTTTGAAAGCTATCTTCACACGAGGATCGTGTCAGCAGTCACAGCAGGGTTAAAGGACAGAAATGAATAGAAAGACTGTAACTCCCAATTTTTTTAAGGATGCATTCAAGTTCGTCGGTGTGTTGCTCTGGGAGCTCAAAATATTTGTCTCAAACTGCTCTTACAATCTATAATGGTATACCTTTGACCTCAAATGGATTTGTCCTTGAGCCTTGACATTTGACTTTTGACCTTGATGTTGAATTTGAATTTGTTTCAATTGGGAAAGTTTTAATCGTTCATTCATGTCAGCTAGTAGTGATCACGTTTCATGCCATCTGAAGATGATAACATGATGATGACATTATTCAGCTATGGCATTGTGTAATCGATTAAGCGCATCAACTCTTTTTGCGTCAAGCACAAAAAAAACTCCTCAAGTGAACGTTGAAACGTCTTTTTCGCAATTGAGGAAGTTTTATGGAATTTCCCGTCTGCATGCATCGTGTCTAATGTGATAGGTCAAAATGCGCATAAAATATGTGGATGGAAACACGGCTAGTGAGAGGAGGCAGGGCAGAGGTCAAGCAGCATACACCAGACTTAGACTGACAGTATCTCAGTTTTAATATGACATCATTAAGTAGGCTGTCTTTGCGTCAATGATACAACTTTAGACCTCTATTTTAACATCAAACAGAGTTTCACATTGATATTTTCAAGTATGAAAAAACATAACTCCAATGACCTTCTGATTTGCAAACCAGCTGCTCCTGTGCCATGAAAAGGTACCAAGTTTGACTTGCTATTTGTGGCAAGGTGTAAAGGTTGAGAAGATATTTGCACAAAGTTATTGCCAATTTGAATTACTGCAAGCCAACTTAGCAATGGTAAATGCTACCTCTGTTTCCTTCTCCTATAACTGTGCGTTTGCTTTCCCCTCCTTTCTTTTTAGTGGAAACATGTTAATTGTGATTTGCTCAAGAAGAGTTATTCAACATGTAAAGGTTAACTCTAAGTAAACACATTCACTCCCTGCCTGTGTATGATTTTATTGCTGCAGTGATGGAGAAAGAGAGCTGTGGAGAACTGCAGCCGGAAGTAGAGGTCAAGACGAGATCTCTGGGATTTTGCTGTCCATTGGACCCACATGAGGTAAGCTTGGGTTAATAAACCAAAATATGTGTGTGATTGTGCAGTACTAGCCTATATGGGCTAAGTTTTGCACGTTTTTGTTCCATGTATGTGGGTGGATCTTTTTTCTTCAATGAAATTCACTCTAAGAATGTGTTGCAAGCTTGGCAACATAATCACCGTTCTGTTTTTGAAACTCACAAGTCACTGAGCTCTGAATTATTTACTAGGCAAATTATTTTGATATTTATCTGATTAATGTAAATACAATATTGAAAATGTCAAAAATAGACACATTTCTTTGTTGGCAGGGGTTTTGTTCTTCCCCCTGTGCCTATCTTTGCTCATGTGTGAGTCTGTGTTCATGTGTGTCTGTTTGCCTGCAGCAAAGTCAGCCCATGTGTGTGCTGGATGAAGGCATAGATGTTAGTAGTGGTCCAGAGGACACAGTCAACAGAATAACAGGGAGCTCAGGCAATGTGGACAATATCAAATCCCATGACCCATTCTTTGCCCTGTGATCCATACCAAAGACAAAAAGCAAGGGGGAAACAGAGGTTACTGTTCACTGTTCATCATCGCAAAAACAAAACACACGCACACACACACAGACACTAGCAACAGTAGCATCAACCATTGCAATCCACGTGGTAACAGTAATTGCCATCGCCCTGGCATTGTTTGCATTGCGTGCAGGACATCTTGCTCTATCAATTAGACCTTCGGCCATTATTACATGTGACGTTTTATGTTATTGAAGAGAGAAAAACATTTTAATGAGCTGAGCTCGCTCTCATGACAAGGAAATATTTTTCGTATTTCTATAGCAGCTTATTACCATCCATGCTGTCTTAATTTCAACTTTGACCCCACTTTTATGACAACTAGGTGACCTATACAGAGGCTGAGCTGGTGCAAAGTGTTGGATACACGCTGTGCACAATTAGCTGAAATGATTGACTGTCACTGTCAGCAGAACGTATACAGTAGCACTTGTTTTTCCATGCATATGCCCTCAATGGTAAGACAATACCCCAGAGTGACACCTTTTGGTAGGAAAAAATGGAACCACATGAAAATACCCTGGTGATTCTATATGTTCTCTGTTGAGAGTTCTCAGAGTTCAAAAGTTTATTTCTTGGTGACGCTAGAAAAAAAGAATAAGTGGCTGACGAAAGAGGTGGTATGTCAGCGCCCATGGGCCACAGTGTGTGCGGTGGTGTTACTCGTCCTAATTACTCCCAATACTCTTACACACATTTGGTGGACTGCTCAGAAGGGCCAATTAGAAGGGCAGGGCAAGTCACTGGGTAGGAAAAGTCAGTGCTCAAGTCTGTAGCCATCTAGAATATACCACAGAGAGATGGAGCCTTATAGCGAACTCTGCAGTACATTTCCACAAATAACCTTTTTGTATAAAATTAACGCTTTTGCCACCATAGCACAGCTTCAAACGGAATATCTTACAACTTCAAAATGTGTATCTTTCTGTATCTACTGTACACATATTTTTATTGTAACTGAGACCTCAGGATTGTTTCACTGCACAATAGAGGCGGGTCAACAGCTTTATACATCCAACACCTCGCTAAATAGCATCAAAAAGCTGACTTTTGAATTGAGTTTCAAAGGGTTTCACTAGATGATCTAATACAGTAAACGCAACAGCTGTGGAGCAGCTTTGCAAACATTTACAAAAGTATCATCTTTAGATAGACCTCATCCCCTCTGCTAAGAGCCCGGCGTAAAGTGTGTCAGGGTCATTAGACCCCTATATCAAACTTTGCATTATTTAGTTAGAGTGGTAGACTTTTCCCCCACCAGCCATTACCTGTGTGCAGAATATAGCAGAGTCATGGGTTTGAAGCTGCAACAGGAAACCAGAGCAGCTTTTAATCTTTGCAGCTACAGATGTACTTTGACAATATCACCTGAAATAAGGTCAAGGACTCTAAATTAACATTTCTATGGTCATGATTGATCTTTTTTCACTCCTCCGACAATACCAAAGCGATAAGCCAACATGAAAACATTGAATGTTTACTATTATATACAGTATAGTTTGTTTACATTGCATCTCATCATTAGCTATACTATACTCATACTTATTCATCAGACATGAATATTTTAGAGTGCAGCTGCTTACTATTAGGGTGCTAGCGGGGGTAAGTATTTATAATGTGGCGCCCGCATTCGTGGATATAAACCCTCCAGTTGTAGGCCGGCTTCTGTGTCATCAGTGCAAGCCCAGCGCGATTAATGAAGTCGTCCGCACATTTGTCTGCATGATTAAGGAGTGCTAAAGCGTCAGCGTGTGTGTGCATGCTGTCTCAGATAAAACAACAACAGAGAACAAAATACTTCAGGAAAGCTTTGCAGCAGGTCTATTCACAAACATCAAAATGAACAATTCTGAACAGTGAAGATAGCATGCTAAATGCAAAGGCTTGATTATTTATGATGACGTAATACAGTAGCAAACACATATAAGACATAACTAAAGCCGGGGAGGCAACAGAGGGAGAAAATACACATTATTTATGAAAATATTGTAAAATATGTTGAAGGTGTTTTTTTTCCTTTTTATTGATTCACCCTCCGTCGATAATTTTAATGTTTTCCTACTTGTCAAGTAATTCAATATGTCATGCTTGGGTGCAATCCCTTGGCACAATATGTCCTTTCCTTAGTTGTTAAAAAATTCCACAAACCTAAAACATACTCCTCTTTTTCCTCATTCTAATGGACTACATCTTCATTGGTGTACCACGGAGTGAGTCTGGTATTTGTGGAAATCTCGTCTTATCAATATATAATTAAAACAGATAAAACTACAGGTTTTTTTTTACATTTAATATCCAAGTAGCGTTCAGCGGGCTGTGTAATAGCGCTGCTAGGGCGGGGGGTGGATCTTCTGCATCATCATACAGTCAGAACAAAGGATATGCACATTGTAAAATCATGCAGATGAATGCAAATCGCCGGCAGCAAGGAATAGCGAGGTGGCAGGAGAGGAGTTTGCATAAGCAGAGGGATGCCAAGCACTTTGTATACAACACTTGCCGGACAATCTTCAAATATAATGGTTTCAATATGATTCCAAATTTCTTTTGCTCTGTAAAGCAAGACTTTGTAAAGTTTCCTCTGCTTATAAATACTGGATTGATGTGTTTTGCTCCCAATGCCCAAATAATAAGTGCAGTAGCTTTGTTTTGTTTTATTTTCTGCTGGAAATTGTTCTTTATTTTTCACGATGCAACAAAATGAATAACGTTAACTCGAGAGGCTGTTCTAAAACACCTTGAATGCAAATACGATACGATGGCTGCAAACAGCATTGCAGTACGTGTGTGTTGGGATGATGAAATATTGTGACGGTACCGCCTCAGAGAAATGCAGAGCAGGTATTAGTAACACTAGTGCTAATGAATGTCCTCCTCCTTGCCACCTCGCTCTCCCAGTAAAAACTTCAACTCTATCAAACATGTGACATTTTTATGAATGTGTTCAGTAACTGGGGGGGGGGGGGGGGGATTAGGCGATGATGAAACGGATCGGTCGCCATTTTGCTTTAGCCACGAAAAGAAAAATATGCTTGTATTTATTTTCCTGGATATTTGATTTGGTTCTCACAATGAATATTTAAAACACTTGGGTTACCTTTATACTGTATCAGGACAATATCACTGATATTGCACAGAAAGTGCAAAAACATTCAATGTGTATTTAAAGGTTTAAAGTACATTTGATTAGTTCCTAAATTTTACATCATCGTTTTTTCACGATTCATAATACAAAACAAAGTGTGTGTGTGTGTGTAAATATGCCAGTGTGTTTTATCACAAATTCATGCAAATTGTTATTAAATCCTAATTTATAAATCCTAGAGTAAGTAATAAAATACTAATATTCAATAGTTTTTGCAAAGCATGTATTTTCTCATGAAATAAATTCCTGCAGCATCACTTCCCTTAACAAAATGTTGATATTAATGTTGACATGGTTAGACAATATTGCATTTAGAGGTTCTCATAGCCAATAAGTAATTTGTTTCAACTTGCATACAAAAAAAAACATATTTAAATAACGCAGACACCACACACACACACACACACACACACACAGACTCACCCGCAGACACAATATGGTAGGGGAGTAAAAGGGGGGGGGAGGGCACAGACAGACATTCACAATTGTGCATAATGATGTTAACATTCCTGCATGTCTAATGCAGGGGATATTGAGACAGACACTAGCTGGTCGGCGGTCTTGCTGTGTGTGTTCATGGGTATAAACTGTAGCAGCATAATGATGTATTAATTGTGGTCTGCTCTACCTCGTGGTGTTTGGGCTCCTTGCCGAGGTTACTACGCGGCCTTTGATGCGATCGTTAATCTTATCAAATATATGCAAGATCACACTGCACTTAATATTCTAGTCTGCTTGGATGAAATTGTAGGTGCACTGTAATATATGTATATGTGTGAGCAATAGGAATGACTGCTGTTATTGCTTCGTACAAAATTGCAACCAGTGGGCAAATGTTTATTGTTTATTTTCTCAAATTATGCTAATTTCGGAGGGTTAACCCGGATTTCCAAAGGTGTTTAAATTTAACAACTCAGCAAAGGGATTTTTGTGTAAATCAGGGGCGGGATTTTAGAAGACAAATGCTAAATTAAAAGAAATGGCATGGCAGCAACAATTTAAAAAAAATATATACTCATCTTAACTTAATGAATATTTGTATTCACAAGGAGTAGTGTGCTTTAATTTTCAAACACAGGCACCATCAAGTGATCCTGCAATACTGTTATACATTTTCTATCAACTTCATCCCAAATAGAAAGACACAAACCCGAAGGGAGGGGAAGTGGATATGAAAATGGAGTGCCGGCATCATAAAAGATGGAAACAAAGAGGGACAGACAGCGTACACTGAGAAGGACAGGCAAAAGATGAAGCTCATTTTTCCATGGGCACCCAGTGGCGTCTGCATTGCAGATCGCTGAAATCCCCTTCGAATGCATCCCTGGGCTTAAGGGGGGATAGGGTGGGGAAGGGTGAACAAGGGATGGGTTTATGCTATCTCTGCTTTAGTACACTTTGTTTTTTTCCTCCCCCCTACTGAAATGTATTTTTTCTGTCTGCATCAAATGTCAAGTTAATTTCCTGGGTGCTATGAGGGATGTGTCCTCCCCTCCGGTATGTGTGGCAGGGCGGTAGATTGTGGCAGTGTGTGTGTGTGTCTGTCTCTGTATGGGTGAATGGGGAAAGGGAAAGGGGCATGGCAAGGCAAAGAGGGAGATGAGAGGTGGTGAGGGGGGTTCAGTACAATATCTATAAATTGGCTCTCTCTGAAGAGCCAGAGAGGTGTGTTGAAAGTGTGCGTGCGTGTGTAAGTGTGTGTGTTCGAGTGTGTCTGGTTGTTTAAGAATATGATCCAATTATTAATAGATGCTTTTGTCAGTGTACCTATGTGCCTGTCCTTATTTGTGTATTCACATATTCGGTTTTTTGAAGGTTCATCTAAATTCAATACTAATGCAGAAAAAAATAAAAAGCACACTGTATAATAGATGCTTAGTGATTCAATGTCACTGTACAAAAGCGGAAAATCTTATAATCCAGGTTTTTCTCAACAACAATGTGCACACAAATGTGAGGATAGAAATGAGCTTGGACTCTCTCATCAGCTGCGCTGCATTTCCTGGTCAAAAACAATGTCTAAAGCTCATTACCAACTGATATCTAGTAGAACATTAAACATTCATGCGTATCAGTCCTGCTTTAACCTCGTTGCTTGCCTATAGCAGTCTTTGTGTCTTGCCTTTCAAGGCAAGTCCATATATTTATTATTATTTTATTTCAGGTTTTCTCCATCATCAATGAGTAATTGTGTCCCTCTGGTATCCTCATGTCTCCTGATTTTAGACACGGTGCAACTTTTACTTTCTCCTTGTACTCTGTCTCTCTGTTGTTGTGTTACTTATCCTTTTAAAAATTGGACTGTGATCTTGAGTTTATATTTGTGTTCAAACACACATATTTCATTTAGTGCCATATGCACGCAGCTTTTTCCAGTTTCTTTACTGCACGTGTCCGACTCTGCATGTCTATGCATGCGTGGCTGTACGTATGCATGTCTGTGTGTGTTTACCTGAATTACTTTGTGCATTTTTTTGCAGGCAGCTGTTAAGTGTATGAAGGCAAATTGCATATTTTGTATTGCAAAGTGTAAAATGCCTTATTGCAGAGGAAGGGATTATGCATTTGTCAGTCGTGCTTATGCTGATGTATGCTCCTGCCCCACAAATGTCACATCCCATAACCCAGAAAAATTACACCAGTCCCACCTAATTACGCATATTCATGATGCTGTTTTGCATAGTGCTGGTAGCATACTTCTGTTACAAGCCACAGAGCTGAGGGATGTGGTTGACTGAAAAGGCTTTCAATCCACTGATTCTGTGTGTCCCTACCTCCATGACAATTTTTGTTATTTTATGATCTGAGACTATTATAGAAAGAGAGTTTTCTCCTATTTCTTGCAGTCAGTCATATTGCCAGAGCCTGCAGCATGTTCAAACCTAGTGGGAATTTTTAATAAAGAAATTAGCTTTGTCCTAGATTATGAAGGTCATTTTGAAACTAGATCAGATTCAACTAACGTTTTTTGAAATACTTTGCAATTTATCCACCATCTCTCCTCTGTATCTTTTTTCTCTTTGGGTTTATTTCCCTTCTCCTACAGTAAATGTGGTTCTCCTGGTCACTGGTAATGAACAGCATGTAAATCAGGGGTCGACAATGCTATAAAGTGGAAACAGGGATATACAGAGTGAGCAAATCCAAATAAAGTTGTGACTGTGGAAGACAGACGAGAGGAAGTGTTGGAGAAAGAGATGGAGGTAGCGCGAGAAGGCAGAGGAGAGTGGATGAGTCGTAGTGGCTGGCTAAGTGGCTTATTGTCGCATTTGCAGAACAGACTTAATCAGACTTGGCCCAGCTGTAATGAACGAGAGGGTCCAGGCTGTGCCACTGCTTGGGTAAACAGCGACTGTTTCAGTCCAGGGTTCCCAAACACAGGCAACAATGGTACTATTGTCCTGCCAACTCTTATTAAGAGGCGAACCAGAGACGGGGTGAGGTGCGGAAGTGGGAAAGGGAGGTGGGTGTAAAAGGGGCAAGTGGGGAGAAGGTGGGTAAAAAGGAAGAGGTGCGGGTGAGAGCAGGAGCGATTGGGAACCTGACAGGAACAGAGGATAGGGTAGGAGGGGGAAGTGGAGAAAAAGAGAGGGATGGAGGAAGAAGGGGAGAGCTGGATTTTTTTCACACTTGCATTGTGTCTTCGTTTCACACTATCTTCCTCTTGTGTCCATACCATTCCATCTTCTCAGCCATCAGACCTCGTCCTCGTCTTTTCCCCTCATCCTTTCATCCATACTTCCTTCCTGCATCATCCTACCAGCCACCTACTCTATTTCTTCCATCTGTCCTTTGTTCCTCTTCATTTTTGCATTTGGGATGGCGAGGGATGCATCCCTGTCATACCACCTTTGCATCACCTCTCCCATCTGGTGCGGGAAAGAGCGAGAGCGAGAGAGAGGCAGAAAGAAGAGGATTGGGAGGGGGGGATGAGAAGAGCAGGGAAGAGGAAAGGCGCAGGAGCGAGACGAAAAGAAAAGATCACGCTGCTTCCTGGCTTAATGAACATGGGCAAAGGATGATCACAATAGAATACATTATGCTCTTGTTAGTTGAGGCAATCAATTAGCAGAGAGCACACCACTGGCACACCATCTTTCCCGCTTGGCTACTGGCTCATTCACAGCCCAAGCGAGTGGCCCAAGGAACCCCCTCGCCTCGCCGTTTTTCCCACCCTCAATGCCCAGGGGCCACAAAAGATTTGATTTCATTCCTCAATGTGAAAGGGGATAGCGTTGAATTTGCATTTCCGCCACATTCACTCCAAATTAGTTGAAATATTAGTCAGGTTTCGCTACAGTCAAAGGTCCGGGCTCGATGTAGAATGTGTGTGTGTGTGTGTGTGTGTGTGTGTGTGTGTGTGTGTGTGTTTGAATGTGTGCATACATGTAATAGCATATATATTAATTAATCAAATTAATCCACAAACCCTATTTAGACCATTTATACCAATAAAAGTGTTGTGATGTTAATTGGACTTCCTCAATGGAAAGCTGTCCTCTGACAACACACACTACCGACTAAAACTTGGCTCCACAAGATGGGAATCAGACAATGTCTCTGTGACTCAAACTGACAATTGCAGAGCAAATTGTCTCTCAATCTCATCAGCAATTCATACAGCGGTTGACTGAAATTCCTTCATCCTTTCACCCCATGTTTTCTTCTTCTTTTTTGTGTCAGCTAGAGGAATAGCTCCAGATAATGGCAGCAATCTATATTGTGAAAGAGGCAAGGAGTAGTTCTGCCTTAACACAGGCACAAATCACCACTCTCTGGCTGGGGATCTGTAAAAGTGTCGGTGATAAGTAGAACACACTGCTTTCACTGAGGAACTTTGCTGTGATTCCAGGTAGAGGTTGGAAAAGGAGGAAACAAAAGGAAATGAAGGAAAAGCGGAAAATTGTATTAAAGAGTCAGGATGTAGGACTTTCTTTTTCCAAAGACGGTGCATGCTGAAAAGAAAGTGGCCTCTGGTTTGGGTTCAGGGAATCTATTGTTTGACATTTAAACATGTTTTGGCCATCTGGAGATTGTGTATTTGGTCTGATCACCAATCGAATCAATCGCATAGGCTTGAAAAACAGCTAATTCTGTTTTTTTCCAACATGAAAAATGATTGGTGTTTTAGCACTACTTAGACAGTGTTTCAATTAAACTTTTACAACCGTCATATTTAACACACCATGTGTATTACCATGAGCAGCTTCCTTCTCAAGCGTAAACTTCAGACAACTCAGCTAATCTCATGCTAAGTAGGAGCAGAATGAACAAGGACCAGAAAATGTTTGTGTCTGATAGTGATAGCGTTTGGTTGTGTGATGGGTTTTGGAAGAAAAGTGCAATTTCAGGTCAACAGAAATGTGATAAGAGGGTTTGTCACATTATTTTGCGTTGACCTTGACAACAATGTTGTTCAGTGTGTAGCTTGTGGATGCCATGCGTGTAGGTAACAACATTATATGTCACAATGTAGCGCTAAGTCAACACCACATTGAGTTCATATCTTTCTCACCATTTTTCAGTAGATTTCTTTCTCTGTTATGATGTCTGATTTTGCCCCTTTATTGTCCTTTGGGATCTAAGTTTGTATCGCTACCATTTTGTCTGTTTTGCTGTTTACACGTTTGTGTCTTTGTGTTTGCAATGCATGTGTGTTTGTTTTCTGTTTTCAAGTTAAATCCCACGACACTCGTGCTGTTTGTACCTATAGAAAAAAAGACACACACGTTGATTACATTGTACATGAAATACAAGGCTCCTGCTTACAGTCCGCTTGCACTGTATATAGGAGCTTCTTCACTAATGCATGGATATAGAAATGTATTCTGTACATACTTTCTATTCTTACCTGAGGAGCTTTAAAGTGGATTTTATCTCTTTTAACATTGAGTGCATGAAATGTTTTGTTGGTCTTCAAAGTGCCACAGAATGGTTCAGGGTTGTGTTTTGACCTTTAAAAGAGAGAAAATAACATTGCAGTTTCCTCAGTGTATACTGAATATGTGTTTGTTTGTTTGTACCTGTTGGAATATTCAAGTGCAAGTGCAAAATGCTTATAATGTATTCAGTGTTTCTAGGCTGCAGAGGGCATTGTGTTCTCTCTCCACTTTAAAAGTTGAAATGTTCAACATCTAATGAATGGGGAGCAGGAATGGTTGGGCATGAGGGAGGGATGCACACAGGATCGCATCTGTTTGAGTAATGCATCTGACTGTAGGGGGAGGTTTTAGAAAAATACTTTAGGTGTTGGTGTTTAATTAGTAAAGTCAAATCAATTAATATTCCACTAGTGTACAAATAAGTTAAACAAAACAATTGTTTCATAGCGGTTGCATGAAAAGTTTGCCTTTGTCATGTTTTGACAACTCCCTCCTCCTTTCTGAATCATTTAGAAACCACACAAAACATGAGTTCAGTTTCCTTTAAATTAATCATTTTGGGTTTAACAAGTTTCTTAAAACCTGCCCTCAAAATACGTTCTTTACATCTTCACGCTTTTCTCTCTACCTTCTGTCTGTTCTGGTCAATAATGTCTCTTTCTTTCCTCTTTATCTGTTTCTTCTTGAGTGTCTCCTGTGCTCCCTCACCGCTGGGTCTCCATGTACAGGTCGTCGTGCTGCTGACATTTGTGTCCAAGCAGGGCCGGTTGACATGGCCTTTACCACCCCTCGCTGGGTCTCCCTTCGCCATCCTTACCCCCTACTGCCATTCTTAACCCACCAAGTCCTTTTCATCCGCATGCACATCACATTTGTGTCTGCTTGTGTTTGTATTTGTGTACTTTGGGACCATCCTGTGTGTTTAAGCCATGTCCAGATCAGCCACATTCGTGCTTGCCTGTAGCCTGTGTGCACAGTAGGGGACATGGTATGGAGCAAGACTCTTTCTCTGCTGGATGCAGGGTGAGCAAATACAGTCACTGCAGGCAGGGAGGTGGTGGGGCACACGTTAAAGGGAATAGCTCACTCTCATGTGATAAGACAGTACAAACACATGAGGTCTATCCTAATGAGGGCAATAACCTGAAGATATGTCCTATAATGTCTTTGTTGTAAGAAAATGTCTAAAATGTCCACTTTTGTTGAAAGAAACACTAACTGTTTCATTGGCCGTACAATCCCACCTACAATATTCACTACAGATTCTTGGGAAATATTTTGACCTATTTTGTGCACACACAAAGTGCAAAGCCTCATTATTGTTCTTCTCAAACACACACACACACGCGCAAACATACAGACATGCTCACCGTCCCTGCAGCCATGGGAATGGAGAATGCTGAGGTTCAAGGTCATTTCAAGTATTCAGCAGCCCGGGGCTGTCCTTTGTCAATGCATCGCATCCTTTTGCACACACACACACATGCACTCAGATGCACGCGCAAACACATTGTTGTTGGTAGGCGTACATTCTACACACCGCATCTCACTAACGCTCGCATCCGAGACAGCAAAGTGTCTGTCAGGTGAGAACATAACACTTCGTAAGTCCACTCAAATGCACTAACAGTCGCAGGTGCGAATCTTCAGTAGAGACACAATTATCCAGTTTTGTTTCTGTACCATAGACTGTCTAGACACAAAAGAAGGAAAGGTATGACTATTGGACGATTGCTATTTTCTGTCATCATTTAGCTATTCTGCTGTGATTGTTTATTCTTCGTGCTCTGAAGTGTACAGCTTGTGTTGTATAGTCTGAATTTTGGTCGACAGTTGACCATTATTTGACCAACTGATTATTCATATTTGGTTTATATTTAGTAAAGGAGTGAGAATTTGTGTCAATGGTGGAGATAGAGTTTTTTAAAGACGGAGCGAAGGTGAGAGAGAGAGCGAGCAGCAGTGGGTGTGATTAGCTCCTTTGTTGGAGGTCTGTTGAGCTTCATTGGCTCCAGATAATAGGTTCCTAATGAACCCAGCCAAGCTTGGACCAAACTTTGTGCTGAAGACAAACTAAGTTATGGTGGTCTGGCAGAGCGCTGAGGGCGAGCCGACTGATATACAACGCCTGGACATATGGTCCCCCCCCCCCCCCATCAGGGCCTCTCTCAGCCACTTTCCCATGTCCTGGCTTCTGTGTGTGAGTGTGTGTGTGTGTGTACTTCTGTCTGTATATGTGTCAGAGGGGGTACTCACAAGAAGAATATTTATAGTGTGAATCTTTATGCTTGTTTGATAACTCATTGGAACAGAGAAACAGGGAACTGGCATAGAAACACAGGGAGTGGAGGGGGCAAAGGGGGGGGGGGGGGGTTGATGCTTACTGAAAGCGACAGAGGAGAGAGGGCTGCAGGCATT